>NC_056526.1:5220904-5222745 GCF_019175285.1 Sceloporus undulatus | reverse complement strand
ATCCTAATTGGGAACCAATTAGCCAAGCTTTAAGAACTAGAGACTTCAATCAGCTAACTTGCTTTTTGATTCTCAACACCACCATTGTGCTTCTTAAGGAATTAACCTATCCTGGAATCAACAGTGAGTTTTCTGAAGAGTACCAGCACTTACAAGACAAGATCCAAGCTCAGAATGCTGGATAGTGAGATAAGGCAATTAAATTATGGAGGAAAGATTGAGGAAAAGAATTATTCAGGAGCTACAAATGAGACATTCTTATGCCAGTAGTCTTTATCATGTTAGATCAGTAAAGTTATCATAATTTCTAAACAAATGACAACAGCATTCCTTTCTTTTCATCAAAACAAATGGAGAACCATTGACAAAAACAGAAGGCAATAAAATATTTTCAAAGTCCATATTTATCTACCATGATGACCAAAGGGACAGCATTTTGATCATTCCGGAAGAGCGGTATACAAATAAAGTATATTATTATGATTATTTTGGAACTTGCCATTACAGAGCTGGCTTATTTGGTGGAGGAAAAGTCCAATGCCTCCCTTCTCCAGTATCCACAAAGATATCAAAATGTATTTGGTCAGTTAGTCTCCACAGTCCCTGAATTCACCTGTTTCCTAATATTATAAAACTAAGAGGGAAGACATTAAGTAAGCACTGTGTCTTTACACATACTGAATGGAGCATCCATGGCACACATTGTATAAGGAGGTATGTGACACATTCTCATTTCTCTTTAACATTAAGACCACGTGCTGAATATTAACTGGCCCTCTCTTCTTGAAGATTAAAGTGTTATGTACCTGTTACTCTCGTTCTTCCAAATGGTCATAATGGTATCCCATAGTCAGTCACAGCTTGGGATGGACAAATCAATCTGTTTCCAGGCCACATCTGTTTCACGTGTGATCATTCGTAAATACTTTATTTCAAAATATGCATTTTTGCACATATTGTAGCATGCACTTGTTATGTTTTCAGACAATTGTCCCACATAGTCCCCAAGGGTCATTGTGTTCTGATCAATGTATACTTAGACAATAATGGACATAAAAGTAAACTACACAAATACATAGCATACCCACATTAGCCAGTTTGGCAATGTGGATTGGAAGTTGCAGAGACAAGAGAATTAAACCCTTCCTCTGCCCAAGGCTCCTTCTCAGACCAGAGAGAGGAATTCCAGTCAAGTAGGCAATTTAGAAAGATATTGCTGTTTTCTTTTATTCTAGCTACCTAGAATAACAGAATCATAGAGGTGGAAGAGACCGCAAGGGCCATCCAGTCCAACCCCATTCTGCCATGCAGGAAATCACAATCAAAGCATCCCCAACAGATGGCCATCCAGCCTCTGTTTAAAGATCTCTGGAGACTCCACTACACTCCAAGGAAGGAGTGTGTTCCACTGTCAAATGGCCCTTACTGTCAGGAAGTTCCTCCTAATGTTGAGGTGGAATCTCTTTTCTTGGAGCTTGCATTCATTGTTCCGTGTTCTAGTCTCTGGAGCAGCAGAAAATAAGGTTGTTCCATTTCAATGTGTCACCCCTTCAAATACTTAAACAGGGCTATCAAATCACCTCTTAACAGTCTCTTTTCCAGGCTAAAGATACCCAGCTTCTTAAGTCTTTCCTCATAAGGCATGGTTTCCAGGCCCTTCACCATTTTGGTGGCCCTCCTTTGAAAACAGGTTCTGGGGTGGGGGATTAATGGCTTTGGGACCACACAATTTAAATATACTCTAAGCATCTTTGAGAGAAAGCTTCAAAAACAGGTATTCTCCCCATTCCTCAAGTTTCCCAAGGGAAGAGACATCATGAAAGGTGCAGAATGTACAGAAA
>NC_056526.1:5177954-5220879 GCF_019175285.1 Sceloporus undulatus | reverse complement strand
AATGAGAGGGAGGACCGCCAAGGACAGCAATACCACATGAAAAGAACCTATGCGGTTATAGACCGCCCATTTGGGCGGCTGCACCCGCACCCTATTCCCCGGTGTAATCGGGGCCCAGCTCCAGAAACAGCAAGCCGCTGAGGCCCCAAAAATCCGCCTATTTCAGCGGAAACGAAGGAACAGCAAAAACGCGCTCCCCGCAGCCTGAAAAGGGGTGTCCTAGGGCTTCAAGCCCCAAGGACCCCAGCGGCGAACGAAGGAGAGAAGGAAGAAAGGGACGCTGGCCCTTTCCCATTGCTCGCTGGGCGCAGCGTCGAAGGCTGCGCCCAGCGAAGAAAAGCGTGCGCAAACCAGGAAGAAGCCAAACGGCGCATCATCCTGGCCCAAGAAAAGGGCGCCCTAGGCGCCCATGCGACCGACGTCACATCCACGCCGCCCCATGTAGAAGGCAGCGCGTCGTGACGTCGTCAATGGCGGCCCCCTTGAAGGGAGCCGCCATTTGTACGGACATCAGTCCGTACTAGGGTAGGGGGTGCGAAGCACCGCACATTCCTAACCTAGTACGACTGAGTAAACTAGACTTAATGGCGGTCTGTAACCCGCCTATGATACTAAAAGACAACATGCCACATGTAACTGGCCGAAACAGTGTTCAGCACTGAAGACCTCATCTTGGTCACGCTACCACTCTCAAATTACAATGCTGAAGAACGGGAATGAGAGACAGAAATAACAGTGGCATCATGTGTGGTGAAGCACTGGTGCCCATTCTGATGTCATTGTAATACCAATGGAAATATTTAATTGGCCACACCTCCAGTAAACATATGGCCCCCGGTATCGCACGGATGTAAACCATCACAAAAGCCACAACAATTATTAGACATTGGCACAGATGCCGTTGGATAATCAGAAGATAGAATAATTATGAGAGACAGGAGCCAAATTCTGTGCATCATTGCCTAGCACTTGATGGACCATATTCTCCCTTACAAACCTGCCCATGTGTCTTCTCCATCCCACAATCCTCACATGTTCATCTGGTGGGAACACAGGGAACGAGGCCTTCTCTGTGGCTGCCCCCAGTCTCTGGAACTCGCTTCCCAGAAACCTTAGACTGGCACCCTCCCTGATTTTTTTTTTCACAGACAAGCAAAGATTTTTCTTAGTTTTTTGTGGGTTTTTCGGGCTGTGAGGCCATGTTCTAAAAGAGTTTATTCCTGATGTTTCGCCAGCAGCTGTGGCTGGCATCTTCCGAGAAGATTTTTCTGTTTCAATTGGTATTTGATGATTTATTGTAGAAGACCCATGCCAGCTAAACAATGTGCTGGATTTTTCTAGTTATTGTGCTTGTGTGTCTGTGTCTAATGGTTTATATTTAAACAGTTTGTAATTTTTTAATTGTTCAATCTCTTTCTAACTTTTGTATTTTGTGAATTTTTGGCCAAGTGGTTTCTCAATCTGTTGTAAGCTGCCTTGAGTCCTGAGCTGAGGGAATGGTGGGATATAAATAATAAATAGTAGAGATGTAGTCCAGCCAGCCAGATGCCAAACGTACACAGTCTGTGCCCTTAGCCAAGGCTTTGGTGCCCTCGCTCATAGTGGCATGGCCTATGTGACCTTTCACAAACACCCTGCCTGCTTCAATGCCACTTTTCTGGAGACTGGGTTGGACTAGGAGAAGAAGGCTATGAAGCAGGGGACACCTTTAGTTCTTGAGCTGCGCAGGCCAGTTGAGAAACAGAAACCCATGAGCCAAGTTGAAGTCTATTCCCCCCTTCTCCCCACCCCATGCAATCTCTTCCCAGCCAAGGACACTTTCTACAAAGTGCCTTTGACGACTGTCAAGCCTTCCTCGGGATAACGTGCCACACATGCAAAGGGCCACATTGCAGCACTGAGCAATAATGCGGCTTCCTGATTCTTTTGAGTGGGCTGAAGCACAGAATCAATTCCTGTCACTCACTGCTAAATCTGCAGGAACAGTATTATGGATCTGGGTCCTTCTTGCGGCGCTTTAATCTTAAAATCAATGTCGAGAAGGAAGCCAGGCTTCGGCAAGAAGGGAAGGGGAGTGGATTGGCTCTCGCTTTGACTCTGATTAGGTTTTGCAACTTCAAATGCAAAAATGTCCAGCGTTCTTGCTTTTGCAATGAGAACAGGAAGGAAGAGGGAGGTGGAGGGAATCGGAATACCTCACCTGTCACAGTCGATGGAATCTATTGGAGGACTTGAATTCAATATGCAAACATTAGCAGAGCTGGGAAAGATGCCTTGGCCTCTTGGCTTTTAAGTACACAGCTCAGGAAATAATCCTGCCTTGCCTGTGAGGCTAATATTACCTTGGGATTTTAGCTCCGTCCCATCAGCAGCACAGCTCACGCAAAGGAGAGGTGTACAAGTACACAGGTTGCATACACAATGCTGGAAAGCCAACTGAGATCACCTTGGCAGAGCCTGCAGGCCTTGCTTGCTCTGGACAGGAAAGGCACAACAGAATCAATGAACTGGGGAACCATGGAGTGAAGCCATGTCCTATTAGGGATGGTCAGGTGAAAGAGAGAAGGAAGGGGAGGCTTTCAAAGGATTTTGTTGATCTCCCTCTCCAGCCAAAACACACTTGAAAATGTTACATTAGAGATGAAGAAGATTTGGGGGGAGCAACATGTTCAGTGGGGTGGAACACTTGGAATGGAGCATTCAGGGCTTTCTGATTTACAGAGATATACAACAAAAGGAGGTGGACATTTTATGAAGGAAGGGGATAGAGCTTACCATTTACAGTGATCCCTTCATATTCACTGGAGTTAGGGATAAAGGACCCCCGTGAATGTGAAAAAAACAGCAAATTTAAAAAAAACCACTATTCTTTTGATCTTGGAGAACACCTCTCTAGAAATCTCCAGGTCTTCTAGTGCATCTCTGTGGTCAACTTCTGCCAGAAGTTGATCATAGAATCATGCTGGAGGGTCTTCACAAATACCTAGAGAAGTGTTTTCTCTAGGAACGTCTAGGTTCTCCAGCACAACTTCTGGTAGAGTTGTGCTGCAGGAGCTAGAGATTCCTATTAATCAAAACCACAAATAATCCAGTCTGCAAAAGTCCAAGTTGCAAATGTGAATGGCCAACTTTAAACTGGTGTATACGCTGACCTCATGTATAAGTCAAAATTAGGGATTTTGATACAACCCATGGATAGGTCAAGGGTAAAACTTAGGGATATATAAAAAAGGATGTAAAGGATGGGGCAAAGGAAAATGATGCGAAAGAACATACAGAATTTTGGCAGGCATAACTTTTTGTGCTTACTCTAAAGGCTGGATAGATGAGGAGGGAGCTTGAGTAGAGTGGTGAAAGTCAAGAGCTTCGTCCATTCAGGAAGAACCTAAAGGAAGCACCAACCCTTTTGACTCTCAAGCACTCCTTGAGCTGCTGCCACTGCCACTATTTTCCTCCCTAGCATTCAAAAAGGCCAGAAGGAGTGCCATAGTGGTCAGAGTAGAGGGCTTCGTGTTTCTTTTAGGTTCATCTGGGATGTACTGAGCTGTTGCCTTTTGCCACTCAGAGAAGGGAGTGGTTCCTTTTTTGATAAGTACTAAGAGATAGTACTTACATTGACATGTGGATAAGTCAAGCCAGGTTTTTGGGGTTGATTTTTGGATTTAAATTTTTAGACTTATACCTGTACATGAGTATATGCAGCAACATGGAAAGAACAGGTAGACTCCAGAGAGAAGAAAGAATGGACTTCTCTTGAAGGTGCTGAAATTTATTCATGAAATTCCTAGCCCAAAGATGTAGTGATACCCAAAACTCAGGGAAGTGACTTCCTGGACTACTATTCCTAGAATTTCCTCAGCCAGCATGGTCATTTTCCCTTCAGGATCCATCCACTTGTGAGGAAGAATTCTAATCCATGCTGATGGTGAACTAGAAGTGAATGGATTGAGACATTCTAGTGAGATGTACCATTGATCAGGCTCCCTGGGGTTTCCCAGGAATTGAAGCTCAACATCTGGAGCTCCTATCCCCCCCGCCAACCCCCCCCCCCCCCCAAAAAAAACCAATTATTTTTACTATTTTAACATAAATTGCATGTTTAAATATATTTCACTACATTTAGAGTTGCACAACAATATCTGGGACATTCAGAAACACATATAAAAGTCCACTTAGGGAAGTACTTAGATATTCCTGTCCCATGTGAGACGTCCACATTCAATTCAAAGTTATAGATATGGAATTGCATTATTGCATACATGGATGGGATGGAATAGAACATTTGGTGGTAAGGTGGGTGTGCACATTGAGTTGTGCAGTGTTGACTTCAGCACAAGGTTGACTAGCACAATCTGTATGTAACAAACTACACATGCAGAAATGTATGCAGTCCTGCTCTGTGTTGTAGTCAATCCAAATTGAAATTCACCAAGATCAAAAGGCTCTAGCATTGCTATAAGGAAGTGCTAATTATTTTGCCATCTGCTGTTCGTTGACTGGGAAAGAGCCGTTCTTCACCTTCCTGGTCAACACAATACCAGTTTGTATGCACTGCAGCAATAATGACACCCCTTTAGCTGCCTTGCCTTCATCTTACAGAATCCTGGGATTTGTGGGGCACCTGCACTCTTTGGCAGAGATAGCTAAAGACTTTGCAAAACTACAAATTCCAGGATTCTGTAGGATGGAGCTGCAACACTTAAAGTGATGTCAAACACCATTATTTCTGCAGTGTAGCTACACTCTGATTCTCATGCTTTTCAAATCAGTTGCTTTATTTAAATACGGTGACTTGTTTTGTTGGTTTCCTTGCTTGAAATGTATTTGGGAATGCTTTTAGAAATGTTTGTCTTGAGTGAGGCTCACTGATGTTCCTGGTCTTGTGTTTTCTTTTTTTTTTTTCCTTTCGTTTTCTTGATTGTTCAGAGCACAGTGATTGTGGAAAAAACAGTCCAGGATCTCATGAATCTGATGCATGACTTAAGTGCGTACTCTGACCAGTTCCTCAACATGGTGTGCATCAAACTCCAGGAGTACAAGGACACCTGCACTGTGGCCTACAGGTAAGTCTTGTTGGGGGTGCATGAGAGACCTCTGTACAGTATTAATCTGTTGCCTTTCCCACAAGGAATATCTAAAACATCTTGCTTTGAAGGTAGTAGGCATCATAGAGATCTCTGAAATTATACTTGGTGTGAGGAACTTGCTATAGAGAGACAATTATTCATCTCATGTGGTACTGAATCTCAAGGGTCATGCCACAAAACTGAATGGTAGTAGATTTAGGACAGATAAAGGAATATAAGAATAAGAAAGCTACATGTTACTAAACGGAATCTATAGTCCATTTGCCCCCAGTATTGTCAACCTTGACTGGCAGCCTCAGCTCTCCAGGTTTCAGGCCTTTCCGGAGGATCCCTTACATTACCCAGTGGTCTTCCATTCCAAGTATTAATCAGGCTTAGTACTTAGGTTCCCTACTATGTTTCACTCACCTTCTCAAATGCATTTTTCTGATTTTGTTCTTAGTTCAGTTGGTATGGAGGGGTATCTCTTGCATGCTGGCACCTCCTCCTTCTGGCCATGTGACAACTGGGAGAGTGCCAGAGTCCAGCTATATGTGTGCAGCTACATTAGTGTCAAAAGACAGTTGCTGGGTGTGATGGAAGGAGGGGAGTGTCAGGGTAGCACTGTCATATCCATGTCTTCCTTATCAGCTTCCCAAAAGCCTCTGGCTCATCCCAGAAGGAAAGGGAGGACAGGCCTTTGGCCTGATCCAGAAGAACTTTTCCTGTCTTACTCATGATGAACCTCACTGGGTAACTGAGCAAGTCACTGTTTCCTGGCCTAGTACTGCAGCATTGCTATAAAAATTACCTTGCCTTCCATGAATCCATTAGCACCCACCAGATCCTCTGTGCATACCTTTTTCAGTGCATTAGAACTCATCAGATCCCTCTGTACACACCTTTTTGAATTCATCAGGATCCATCAGATGCCCTCTTGAGTCTACTAGGATCCATCAGTTCCCCATGAGAGTCCACTAGATACCATGTGCATACCTTCTTTAATTCATTAGACCCCAACAGATGCTCTGTGTAAGCCTTCCTGAATCTATTAGAATCCATCAGTTTCCCATGTGCTCACATTCTTAAATACATTAGAATAGAGGCAGGCAACCTCCAGGGATCCACTTCAGGCTGCAATCCCCTCTCCATCACGCCACTACCAAATATCAATGCAATGTCTGCATGAGAAGAAGAATCTGGAAAGGATCTAGAAAGGCAAAGCCAACTGTATATATGGCAGCCATATCATTTCCATAAGTACCCTCAGCTTTATGGAACAAGTAGAAGTACATATCACAGGATATATATTCAGTTAGTTAGTATTAAGTTATGAAGAGAGATTGTTGTTTTGATTCAGGAAAACAACCCTGGCTAACCCACTCAGTTAATTAAGAGTTTGGTCTTTTGTGGATACTTTTTTAATGGATAAATAGCTATGAGCCAAGATCTGTCCAAATACAGGTTGATTTTCAAAATCTGACCTGGCCAAAAACTTCCAAAACATCCTTCTCTCTCTCTCTCTCTCTCTCTCTCTCTCTCTCTCTCTCTCTCTGTGTGTGTGTGTGTGTGTGTGTAAAATGCTGAAATCTAAGCATTGAAATATATAAGTGCATTGGAATGTAGCGAATCAATTAAAAGCCCGTTAATCGGCTGTAGGATTATCTTTAATTGGTTTCCTGCCATCATTTTAAAATAACAGTGGGTCTTGCATGCTGAATATAGTGAGAAGACATATGAAAGTTTTGCCAAAGAAATTGCCACATTTGACTTTTTCGCTTCCTGTATCAGTAAGACAGTAAGAGAGAAACCCTGCCCTGTGTTCATCACATGTGTCCTCTTTCTTGCGGTCATTGATTTGCAAATCCCACCTTGCCTGGCATACAAGTGAGCCAGGAGTCCCATAATCCAGGTGACACTACTTTACTGTAAAGAGAACAGGAAGAAAGGAGGTGGGCTGTGCAAATGGAGCATGCAGATGGAGATCTCTGGACCACAGTGAGCTGTTTCTCTATTGTTTCTGTCCTTGCTCAGCATCCATCCTGCCTTGCAGTTCTTCCCAGAGGAGGTTACCTGCTGTGGAGTAATTAGGACAGCCTTGGTTTTGATGACCAGTCCCAGATTATAGGAGGAGGAAAAAGTAAAAGAACATTCAGAATCAATGGCCAGCTTAATTAAGCAGCAGCTACTAGATACGAACAGAAGTCATTGTATCATTTATTTGTAAGACCATAATGAGGACATTAGAGGAAGAAAGTAAGTACAGTTGGCCCTCTGTATCCACAGATTCATTATTATTATTATTATTATTATTATTATTATTATTATTATCAACCTTTATTTATGAAGCGCTGTAAATTTACACAGCGCTGTACATACAATCTTTTAGTTAGACAATTCCCTGCCCTCGGGCTTACAATCTAAAAAGACATGACATAGAAGGAGAAGGGAGTGGTGGAGGGAAAGGGTAAGAGGTCCAGCAGTTCCTCTCTACCTCCAAGGCCTGGACCAAGGCAGATGGACTGGAGGGAGGGCGAGATTCCACAGGGAGGTTTATCCACAGATTCAAACATCCCTGGTTCGATAATATTTTAAAAATAGATAAACTGCAAAAAACAAACCTTGATTTTGCCACTTTATGCAAGGGAGACCATTTTATTATCCATTGTATTTAATGTGACTTGAACATTCATGGATGTTGGTATCCATGGAGGGGTCTTGGAACTAAACCCTAGCAGATACAAAGGGCCCACTGTACATAATACTCCTTTATATTCAGTTGATCAGGCAACATATCAAAGTTTTCTAGGCTAGTTAACTCAAAGGCTTTTCAGCAATAGGGAGCTTCTGGCCCTGGGGCCAAACCAGACCCCTTGAGATCACAAACCCACACTTTTTGCTTCAACAGTTGCCCATGACACCATGGTTTTTGTGGCTTCCGAGCTTTTGCTATGTTAAGTTCCCATTTTAATAAGTTGAAATACTGATTTTGTGCCTTAGTTACTCACAGTAAAAGCTCTCAGCTAAACAATGTTGGCATTTTTGCCCCACCATTTTGCTCACCTTTGCTAGAACATGGCCAAGAAACTGGAAAATAAATTCATGATAAATGGGTTTGGGGCTGAATCTGCCGTATCTTCTGCTGAGCTTGCATTTTTCATTTCAAACGTTGGGTTTGTAAATGGAGGACCGATGGCCACTGGTCCCCAGAGCACCTTTCTCAGTGATTACCTATTTCTCAATTAACCCCGATGGCCTCCAGCTATTTCTCCCAATCCAAGGCCCATCCCACCCCCAGATGCTCTTTTCTTCCCAGGGCCTGTTAGCAAGCCAGCCGCTCCCAACTTTGGAAGCTGCACAGGCCTGGATCTGCTCTGTTGCCTCAAGCAGATGTCTGGTGTACTCAGGGCACTGAGCTGTGGCTGAAGTTAGGCCTTCCTCAGCAGTGCCCAGCCACCTGTTCCTATGTTCCACCCCCTTCTCTGTCCCCTCTTGGGATCCTGATACAGCACAGTAACACAGATGGCTCTCTCTGTGGCCCATTGAGCCAAGAAGTAATTATGAGATTGTCATGCTAGTGGTAATGATTAACCCTGTTACTGAAACTGCGGGAAAAGGCAAAGATACACTTCTCATCGCTTTGGGATGGAGGAGGGATTCCAACAATCCTTTCAGATCACAGCCTGGAACCTTACCATCGATATACGATACCTCTCTAAAGTATCTTTTCCACCTTAACCCTTTAAGACTCATGGTGACTCTGTGAATGAGACATATCCAAGATCCCTCTATTCTGAACCTCTGTTCTCAGGTCCTGCAGGTTCAGGCTGATGACCTCCCAGATTGAGTCTATCCATTTGACATGTGGTCTTCCTCTCTTTCTACTACCTTCAACCTTTCCCAGCAATATTGTCTTTTCTAATGAGTTGTGCCTTCTCATAATGTGGCCAAAGTATGACAGCCTCAGTTTAGTCATCTTGGTTTCCAAGGAGAGTTCAGGTTTGTTCTGTTGAAGGACCCATTTGCTTGTTTTTTTGGCTGTCCACAGTATCCTCAGAACTCTTCTCCAGCACCACATCTCAAATGAGTTGATTTTCTTTCTATCCATTTCCTTCACTGTCCATTTCTCACATCCATCCATGGTAATGGGGAGTACAATGGCATAGATTATTCTGATTTTAGTTTTTAGTTGTATATCTTTACACTTCAGGACCTTGTCTAGTTCTTTCATAGATGCCCTTCCCATTCCCATACCACCACATGTTATGTTGCCCAAACTGGGATTTTAGAGTGGATCAAAGGAATGGTCCTCATCTTGCAACAGGACATCTGCTTACCCATCTCCATCACCACACACAGTTTGTCACTATCAGAAAGAAGGTCCGCTCTGCAATCACACCAGTTGAACAAATTGCTGTGCTTAACACATGCAAGCAACACCTTTGAGCTGTGATGGAATGTTGGATAAAAGACACAGTGGTAGTGACATACTTGCAAACAAGCTGGTAAAATGTGAGCTAGACAAAGGAACTGTTACATGGATCTGTAATTGGTTGACCGGCCGAACCCAAAGGGTGCTCAACAATGGCTCCTTTTCATCCTGGAGAGAAGTGACCAGTGGGGTCCCACAGGGCTCTGTCCTGGGCCCAGTGCTATTCAACATCTTTATCAATGACCTGGATGACAGAACTGGGAGCATACTTATCAAATTTGCAGATGACACCAAATTAGGGGGAATAGCTAATACCCCAGAGGACAGGATCAAGATTCAAAATGACCTGAATAGACTAGAAAGCTGGGCCAAAGCTAACAAAATGAAATTCAACACGGAGAAATGTAAGGTATTGCACTTAGGGCGGAAAAATAAAATGCACAGATATAGGATGGGTGACACCTGGCTGAATGAAACTACGTGTGAAAGGGATCTAGGAGTCCAAGTAGACCACAAGTTGAACATGAGTGAACAATGTGATGCGACAGCTAAAAAGGCCAATGCGATTTTAGGCTGCATCAATAGAAGTATAGTGTCTAGATCAAGAGAAGTAATAGTGCCACTGTATTCTGCTTTGGTCAGGCCCCACCTAGAATATTGTGTCCAGTTCTGGGTGCCACAATTCAGAAAGGATGTTGAGAAACTGGAGCGTGTCCAAAGGAGGGCGACTAAAATGGTGAAGGGTCTGGAAACCATGCCCTATGAGGAACGACTTAGGGAGCTGGGGATGTTTAGCCTGGAGAAAAGAAGGTTAAGAGGTGATATGATAGCCCTGTTTAAATATTTGAAAGGATGTCATATTGAGGAGGGAGCAAGCTTGTTTTCTGCTGCTCCAGAGAACAGGACCCGGAACAATGGATGCAAGCTACAGGAAAAGAGATTCCACCTGAACATTAGGAGGAACTTCCTGACAGTAAGGGCTGTTCGACAGTGGAATGCACTCCCTCGGAGGGTGATAGAGTCTCCCTCCTTGGAGGTCTTTAAACAGAGGCTGGATGGCCATCTGTCAGGGATGCTTTGATTTGGATTTCCTGCATGGCAGGGGGTTGGACTGGATGGCCCTAGTGGTCTCTTCCAACTCTATGATTCTATGATTCTAGTGCTATAACAGATATCTAATTCATTGCCTTCTATAGCACAGCATTGTGACTTTTCAAAAGTCTCTTTCTCATTACACTCTTGATTATTATTTACCTTCCTTGAATTCTTAGAAAATAGCAGAAAAGGTGGAGGGAATTTTACAGAACCTTCATGTCTAGGAGGCACATAGGATAAAACGAACCTCTCTCTGTAATGCAAAATTGAATAGAAAACAGTTGTATTTGTTTGACTGTGAAATAAATGCCCCAAAGAAGTTGCAGCCTCATTGCCGTTGTCATTTCAGACTCGAATAGTCAAAGCATACTGGTTAATGTACTCTGGCAAATGGGTGTTCATTGACAAGGAAATGGAAGAAATGACCAAATTTGTCTCTTCCATCTGAAATAACTTAGATTTCTTTCTTTTTTTAGTCATCCTGTTCTGTCAAGAACACTAGGAGGAAACTAGATTTTCTAGAGCATGAGCAGGAGGGTTATTTGTTGTTCAAAGCGGGTTTTACTTTTATCTCTTTTTTAGTGTTGTGTTGGTTTCTGGTGTAGCTCAGGGGTTGGTAGTTTAGGAAATGGGAAAGCACATTGTTCCAGAGTGTGGTGAAGGCTGAAATGGAGATTTCAGCTCCAGAAACCTGAGGCAATTGTGAGAATCAGACTGTGCCATTTTGCTTTTGGTGGATGAAGTTTGATGTCCAACCTTTTACTAAGGATGTCCAACCTTTTACTAAAGCTGACCAGTGTACTAAAACACTGCAAGTTTTTGACTAACAAAGAATTCTTCATCAACACAGTTGTTTCGTAGTTATGCACATTAGAAAGTTTTGTATAATTATCTGAACTGCATGGTGTATAGCAAGGCTGAGAAGACTTCAGGCTTGTGGGACTTAACTTTATTTTTTACTAGAATTGTGAGATCCAACAACTTAAGCCCAATATAAAAGACAGAGACTCAACATTAAAGAACATTCAGCCTAGGACTGAGATTTGTTATGAGTACAAGTAATGAATGCAACTCACAATTCGTCCACACCTGGTTTTGTCTTAAGCATTCTACAATTTGACACTGTACAGTTGGCCCTCCACATTTGCAGCTTTGACTTTTGCGGATTAAATATGCTTTCTTGAGGAATCTCTAGTTCCTCCAATATGACTCTATGGTCAACATCAGCTAGTAGTCATGCTGGAGGACCTAGAGATTGCAAGGTCTTGTGTAGGCATTTGAAGGCCCTCCAGATCAATTCTGTGGTCAACGTGTGGTGGATGTTGATCATAGTTTTGTGCTGGAGGACCTAGAGATTCCTAGGGAGGGGTTCTCTCAGGTACAAAAAATGTGTTTTTGTTATTTGCATTTCCCCCCACTATCATGGCGGTCTTGCGCTCCTAACCCCAGTGAATGTGGAAAGCCCACTGTACTTTGGTATGGAGTGGTCATTTTTGTTGCCACTGGTGAATAAATGGGACTCTGGAAGTCTGCCAATACACAAGACCTTCATTCTACTGATCCCGGATGAATGGAGTCATGTATCCTGGACCCATGAGCTTCTACAAACTGAATTCTCATCTGCTGTAGGTCATGGTATTGTTTATAATTAGAGATGTAAATGTGCATCAGTTTGATTCTCACAAGCAAGAATAAACAATTTAAACATTTTTCTCCTTGCTGTGAGAAAATAGTCAAATCCTGTGCAGTCTTTGAAAGCTATTAATAATTCTGAGCCCATTCTGTGCTTTTTTAAAAAAGCATATGGGGATTTTGTGTAGAAAATAACATTTTCTGTGCAGAATATAAGTTTCCTGAAAAAAGTCCAAGTACCTTCTGCCAAGAAAACATTAATGTTCAAAAAACAAAATCCGTTTCCTTCACAGAAAGCAGAATTTTCTGAACAGAGGTGTCGTTATTTACACAGATAATATTGTTTCTTGCATAGAAAACTTGTTTTCCACACAGAAACTTGTACTTTCTGCACTACCCCCCCCCCGAAACCCCTGCATTCTTTGGCACGGAATTAGCCCTGAGCTGTGAAGATTCTCACCCAACACTTGAAAAGCCCATTTTTTACCTTTCTTTAATCCCAGTAGTTCTTTCTAATGTTTAAATTATGTTATTGGCTGTCCGTCAAATAATCAGGCAGTCCATACTTATTAATTCAGCTTTCTTCATCATGATGTCACCATTTCTATGTATGAATGTATGTATGTATGTATGTATATAATGTATTTATTGTCTCTCAACCCACCAGGTTCTAATGTCCCTAATATAACCATTTCTGATTATTTGTAGGAGCATTGTTCAGTTTGATGAAAAGCTAGTTATTAGTGCATCTTGGGCAAAAGATGATGATATCACTCGACTCTTGAAGTCTCTTCCAAACTGGATCAACATGGCCCAGCCCAAGCAGCTGAGACCAAAGAGGGAGGAAGAGGAAGACTTTGTAAGGTAAGGTCTTCCTAATCCACTTTTACAAGTGTGGTCAGTGACAGAGAGCTAACTGCCTTGCGACTTCTAAGTGTTTGCATATATAGTTTGAGTCTCTCTTATCCAAAATGCTTGGGACCAGAGATATTTTGGAATTCAGACTTTTTTTCCAGATTTTGGAATATTTGCATATACATAATTAGATATCATGGAGATGTGACCCAAGTCTAAGCATGACATACATTTATGTTTCATATACACTTTATACACATAGTCTTAGGGTAATTTTATACATAATATTTAAAATAATTTTGTGCATGAAACAAAGTTTGTGTACACTGAACCATCGGAAAACAAAGGTGTCCCAATCTCAGCCACCCATGTGGACAGTTTTGGACTTTGGAGCATTTTGATTTTCAGAATTCTGGATAAGGGAGACTCAACCTTCATAGTTGTTAAGTGCCATCAGGTTGGCATCAGTATATGGCAACCCTATGAATGACAGATGTCCAAGAGAACCTGTTAAGGATAGCTCTGCTCAGGTCTTGCAAACTAGGGCCATGGCTTCTTTGAATGTGTCAGTCTATCTGGGTTGTGTGTCTGTACGTACACAGCCCTCACATCCTTTGAATATATAGGATTAATTTCTCTGAGCTTGCTTGTTACCAGGAAGTAGAGTGGAATACTTAAATGGTCCCTTTGGGTATAGTAAGTTACTTAATAATGCGTGTTACTTTAGCGGATGACTCATTGTTGACCATCTGACCTCAGGATCAATTTTGCTAGCATTCTCTGTCCAGTTGCCCACCCCCTGAGACAGCTGGAAAAGCCTCTTCATGAGCTCCTAAGTTGTTTTAGAAATCCCTGGCGATAAATGAGAGTCTTCTTAGTGCAACTTACTGGAATCCATTAGGAAAATTATGTTAAGGAATTCTTGTCCCTTTTATGTAGTTAGGAGACAGCCTGGCGTGGGGTTGAATCTAGTCAAACTCCTTCACGGGCTTTCAGAAAGAGTATGGATTGCTAGATTGCTATGCCATTTACTCTTCTCAAATACTGTTTCTTGGTTATTATTTTAAATGTCTGGCTGTGAACTGCTTGAAGCAGCTGTCAGCTGAAAAGCAGGATAAAAATATTTGAAATGTTACAAAAATGAGTTGGATCTGGACTAAAGGTTAGTCATGATGAGTTTTAAGTGCCTTGGATTTGAAAGGAATTTAAACTATCATTAACTTGGTCTGGACCCAACTCATTATGTTCAAGAATTTATTCAAATTATCCAGGAATTAAGAGTACTGTACCTGGCAAACTGTTACAGCACTTGAATGTGGGTTGTTGTTGTTTTGTTTTGTTTTGGATGTCTGATCAGCATAACCATTGGCCATGATGTTCTAGGGGATTCTGGTTGCTGGTGTTCAAAAAAGATAACTTTTCCAGGCTGGTATAGGATCTTCATGGGCTCCAATCAGAGTATATGTGACATACAGCTGCATCAGAAATACCCCAAAGTAGCAAATGGTAAACCACTCCAAGATTTATATCAGGTTTTATAGAAATGTTTCACAAAGCTGAAACCATATGAGGATAGGATTTGGAGGACTCTGAAATGAAATCCAAAGCAGACTTACTGTACCCTGACATGGATGCTTCCATTTCTCCACGCCTCTGAAGCACATTTTCACAGGGTGGATTTTCTCCCCCTTTTCATTAACCATGTGCTACATTTCTTGTATGTGCCTTGTACTGTTTTCTTTTGTTCCAGGACTGCCTTTGGCAAAGAATCTGAAGTGCTCATTGGGAACCTAGGAGATAAACTGATTCCCCAGCAGGAGATTCTTCGTGACGTCAGTGACCTGAAGGCTTTGGCCAACATGCATGAAAGCTTGGAATGGCTCTCTGGTCGTATGAAGGCCGCTTTCTCCAACCTCCCAGTGGCACAGAGTGAGTGATCTTCAGAGAAATTAGGGATGTGAGAACAACCCCTCTGGATCAAATCACTGTCTATGTCAGTCTCCCTGGTGCCTTCCAGATATGTTCAGATGGCAACTCCCATCACCTCCAGATCACAGGCCCAGCTGCCATGCTAGTTGTAGTTGATGGGATTTCTAGTCCAACATATGCAGAACACAACAAGTTGGGGCACTTTATTACACAACATGGAATTCATTGCCACAAGATGTTGCAATATGCAATAGCCCTCCGTATCCACAGATTCTGCACCATGGTTTGAAAATATTTACACACACACATTTCAAAAAGCAAAGCTTAATTTTGCTATTTATATAAGGGATGTCATTTAACTATGCAATTGTATATTTATTTATTTATTTATTTATTAGAGTACTTGTACCCCGCCCTTCAGTCCTAAAGGCTATCAGTGCGGCTTACAATTATTATTTTTAATTAGACGATTCCCTGCCCTCAAGCTTATCCACCCAGGAGGTGGGGAGGGGCCCTGGAACCAAACCCCAGTAGATACCAACAGTGGCACCCCCATACTTGGTGTCACCCAGTCTGGGGGGGGGCACCAGGGAGTGAGGAGATGGCCAGAGGGGCAACCAAAAGAGTCCCCTCAGTCCTCTCTTTTGCTGTGGTAGCTCCAGTCTCCTCATGAAGAGCAAAAGTAGGAGGAGCACAAGTCTTTGCTTATGAATAGAAAGAGAATAGTTGAATAGCTCACTGAGCCTATCCAGGAAGGCAATCTCACAAGTCGGGGGCAGCCAGTGAGAAGCCTCTTTCCTTCATCTTCACCAAAGTTGTTTGTGATGGTGGCAGAACAGAGATAAAGGCTTCCTCAAAGATCTAAGAAGTCAGGCAGGTTCATAGAAGGAGATACATATAGTCTGTGCCCAAGCTGTATAGGCCTTTAAAGGTCATGACCAGCACTTTGAATTGTGCCCAGATAATCACTGAATACCAGTTTCTAGAAGTGATGTAATAGTGCCACTTTATTCTGCTTTGATCAGATGTCACCTGGAATATCGTGTCTAGTTCTGATCACCACAATTCAAGAAGGATGTTGACAAGCTGGAACATGACCAGGGGAGTGTGGCCAACATGGTGAAGGGTCAGGAAACCATGCTTTATGAGGAGAGACCTAGGGAGCTGGCTGTGTTCAGCCTGAAGAAGAGAAAGTAGCCATGTTTAAATATTTGAAGGGATGTCATAGTGAGGATGGAGAAAGCTTGTTTTCAGCTCCTTCAGGGAGTAGTGCACAGAGCAATGAATTAAAGCTACAGGAGATTCTATCTAAACACTTGGGAGAACATCCTGACAGTAAGAGCTGTTTGACAGTGGAACACGCTGCCTTGGAGAGTGGTGGAAACTCCTTCTGTGAAGGTTTTGAACAGAGTCTGGATGGCCATCTTTGAGGAGTGCTTTGTTTGTGTTTTCCTGCATTACAGAATGGGGTTGAACTGGATGGTCCTTGGGGTCTCTTCCAACACTATGATTCTGTGCTTCTGAGGACCAGTGTGGACACACCAGAGGAGAAGGCTGTTCCATTCACACCTGGCCTCTGGGCCTTCTGGTGGGCTACTGTAGGAAGCAGGACTCTTTGGCATTCAACATTTGTTCAGAGCCGCAAGTGCCATCAGTATTGGCTGGGAGGCTAAAAAATGGTGCAGTCACTGACCTCTGAGATGCATCAAGTGAGACAAGACAAGGAAGGAGGGAAATGATGGAGGGTTGCTTGGAAGGTAATGTGGAAAGTGCAGAGCATGTATCTGTGAAGGCAAAGACTGGAGGAAAAGAAGGGATGTTATACTGGAAAACGCAAGATACAGCATTTGGGGGCTGTTGAATGTGAACAGGTTGACATGGCAAGTCACCACGATGATGGCAGCAAGCAAAGGCAATGGAGAGGAGCCGTTGCAGAATGGAAATGGAAATAGGAAAGAAATCTAGCACCCTCTCATGGCCTAAAAAGCAGATTAGCTATTTTGAAAGCCACCAGAAACAACTTGTGTAATAGGAGATTTTTGTTTTTCTATTGGATTTTCTGTTAAGGAGTTTTATTAAGTACATAAGCTTGCTATCATTAAATGATTATGCAATAGATTTATCTTTCCATCCCCATCTAAGGTAAATCTTGGAAAAGAGGCGTCGGGGTCCTATAAGCAGGGGATTTGCTTCTCTCTTGTCTGAAATGGATCCAAAATAGTCAGTGAAAAAGAAGATGTAAGCCTAACAACTTGGGTCTGCTGCATTAGGAGGTGGGAGTGTTGAAAGAGGCCCTGTTCACCAAAATGCTCTTCTGGTTTGGCCAGGATTTGAGATTAAGACTTGAAAAGTCAAAAACTGTTTCTAACAGTGTACAAACTGAAATGGGTGACTTTGTGTTCAGTCTGTCAAAAGTCTCCCCTTCCTGCAGATAAAAATTCAATAACCTTTTTTCTGTGTCTCTGCCACAATTATCACTCATTTAAAACCAGCCCGGCTAATGGAGTGTTTTATCACACCCCAGGCAGTCTCTGCCTTGTTCATTATTTAGTGTTTGCTAAGCTGATGGCACTTCCAGAGCTCTCCCCTTATCTGCACTTCTTCAGAATTGGATTTTTGTATTTTTCCAAACCAGTCAGATACAGCACAGTCATTTTTGTCTTCTATCAAATAGCCTTTCCCCAACGTGACGCCTTCCAGATACGTGGGAATTCCAGTTCCCATCATCCCCAGCTCGCCTGAGGGCAGCTATAGTGTGACATATCTGGAGGGCAATGGTTTCGGGAGGGATGCTCCAAGTTTTAAAGTTGTATTAAATGCCCAAATTCATAGGTGTGGTCAAGCATATTTTTCATTCATTCACAGATTTGAAGTTTGGGCTAACCACTTCCTGAAGAATGTGAAACTGCTTGTGATATTTGAAACAGAAAGAAAGAAAGGAAATTCATAAATGAATAAATCTGGACTATATTATACTTGAAAAAACTCTAATAAGAATTGGCTAAACAGGTGTCACAAAGTGTTTAGTTGTTTGGGAAGCAAAATTTCAAGATCGGTTCCTGTGAGGCAAGAGGAGGTTGTCAGTTTGGCTGGGATGGAAGCATCATAGAGAGGTGTGTTAAGGACTAGGGAGAGTACTGTGTGAAGCGGAAGGGACTCAGGAGAAACATCATGACGGTTAAATTCAAGAGAGATTGTGTGCTTTAGGAAGTGAAGGAAATGCTAGGGAAAATGGTCCCAAATATTAGGAGAAGTAGTCAAGAAAGGATAGCAAGGGTGGTAAACGGCTTGATTCTGGCCATGTTGTTGTTATTATTATATTATTTGTTTGTTGTTTTGCCTTCAACTCATTTCTGAATTATGACAACCCTAAGGTGAACCTATCATGGGTTTTTTTGACAGGTTTCTTCAGAGGGGGCTTGCCATTGCCATCCTCTGAGGCTGAGAGCATGTAACTTGCCCAAAAGCACCCAGTGGATTTCCATGGCTGAGCCAGGATTTGTCTCCTGGTCTCCAAAGTCCTAGTCCCAACGCTCAAACCACTACACCATGCTGGATCTATATTTTATGTTCATTTTTATTGTGCCTTTTCCCCCCAATGGTTTATGTCATGTATTGGCTAACTTCAGTTATAAACACATGCTTCAGCAGGTTCAGAAAGGTTTATTCATAAAACTAAAGTTGTTCACAGCATAACAATGTTGTCAGGACTGAGGCCGTTTCAGTTACATGGCATATTAAAAGCATTTAGCAGTTCAAACATTTTCACACGTGTGAACCCCATTTATCCTCACACCAAAACAGTCCTGCCCCCAGGACTTCCACTCTCATCCTCTCAGTACCAAATGTTGGCATAGAATTGAACTTAACACTCACTGCTCATATTCCCTCTCCTCCACATCCACTCATTGCCCAGCTGCAAGAAAGATAAGCATCACTAATGGTGTAGCACATTCCATCATCCAGTGTATAAAGCATATGCAAAATACCGTATACATTAGCAAGCATGGTAGGAGCTATTATCCTGATGGTTTATAACACATAAAACAAACATAGTTTTAAAAATCCACAGCAAAGAAAAGGTAAAAAGTTAAAAACATTAATAAAAATACAGTCGGCTGTCCTTATCCAAAGATTCCTTATCCACGGATTCAAGCATCCACAGTTTGAAAATATTCAAAAAAGTATAAATTCCAAATTGTAAACCTTGATTTTCCATTTTATATAAGGGACAGCATTTTGCTATGCCATTATATTTAATGGGACTTGAGCATCTACATATTTTGTTATCCATGGGGCAGTCCTGGAATTAAACCCCAACAGATAACAAGGACCCACTGTAATGACTACACATGATTTACATAACTTTAAAGTAGATGAAGAAGACATTTAGATAGATTTTCTCTACCGTGGCTCAGTCATGAATCAGAATGGAGACTGTAGAGAAGATGTCAGAGGAAGACTAGGACTTGGAAGGGCAGCTATGAAGAAACTAGAGCAGATCCTGAAGTATAAAAATGTATCATTAAATACTAAAGTTAGGATGATCCATGCTATCATAGTTCCCATTTCTATATATGGTTGTGAAAGCTGGGTAGTGAAGAAAATGGATAGGAAGAGAATCAACTCATTTGAAATGTTGGAGAAGAGTTCTACAGATACCATGGACTTCTAGTAAAAGAGACAGATGAGTCCTAGAACAAATCAAGCCCAAACTTTTTCTCAAAATCAGGATAACTAAACTGAGTCTGTTGCACTTGTTGGGGTGTGTGTATTGAGGCAAAAAGACAACAGCAGAGTTTGGGAGGTGTTTAACAAAAAATAGTTTTACTCAGCAGAGGTCTTAAAACAGAAGCAAAAACAAAACAGTACAAATGGCACAGTACATAGCATCAAAAAATTAAAGCACAGTAAAAACTCCTAGTTCAGCAGTATGTCAGTGTTGGCTTACCACATAAAGAGCTTGTACAGAAAATACTCCCAGTAGACTTACAAGGCAGTTATACTTTGCTAATTGGCTAACACAATCACCTGGCCTAATTAGCTAATTACATGACTGATTGCTAGTGCATCATGGACTACACCTGCCAGTTTACTACACTCTCATCCCGTCACAACTTAGTCACAACTAGCATACTTTGACAGCACTTTGGACGTATCATGAGACGATAGGACTCATTGAAAAAGGTCTAATTTGAAGTAAGTGGAAGGTAGGAAAAAAAGAGGAAGACCACATGACAGGTGGATTGACTCAATCAAGAAATCCATGGACCTGAGTTGATGGCCAAGGATCTTGGAAGTCTCTCATTCATGCTTCTGCCATACGTTGAAGTTGACTTGACAGCAAATAACAACAAACAACAACAAATGGATGTGAAGATTTCTTGTTGATGTTCACATCCTTGATGGGAAAATGGTTTTAACACTCGAGGCACTCTGCAAGGAAAAGAAAATCAATTGCAACATTCCTCCCACTTTGGGACTTTGTTGCGGAAAATTAATTTGTGCAAAAATTAGACATGGTTCTCCTGTACAAAGAATGTATTTCGGGTCAGAAAACACAGGATAAACTGATTCCTGTGGGGGAAAATATTGTTTGATTGAGCAAAGCTATTGTGTTCTTTTGTGTATGTGCAGGAGAGCTACTTGTGGTTATTCTTCAGAGGAATCCCTGGGTTTATATAAATAATATAATTTGGCATGCTATTTACGTATGTAAAACCACTGGTTCCTGTGTGGAAAAGCCACATGTAGTTTTGTTGTTGCTGTTGTTGTGCGCCTTTGAGTTGTTTCTGACTTATGGCAACCCTAAGACAATTTTATCACAGAATTCTCTTGGTGGGATTTGTTCTAAGGAGGTTTGCCTTTGCTGCCTTCTGAGGCTGAGAGAGTGCGACTTGCTCAGGTTCAATACTGTATACATTTTCTGTGTAACCCCCCTCTCTTTTTACACAGCAAACAGTGTATTCTGTGGAAGAAAAACATGTGTATTTTATCACAAATAAATCTTCTGCAGTAACGTCCCAGAATGTGAATAGTGCTTGAAAACGGCACAGAAAGCTTTGCATTTTCATGGCATAGGGAATGACATGTGCAAAGATTCATATCCTTAACTGGAGAATCCCACCTTGCTCTACTCCTGATTTTCTTGCCAGTGGTGAGAAAATTAGCAAAATTTTATTGTCTTGCTTTCTTATGTACACAGTGCGAAAGAAGTCCCAAAGTGCAACAAATCCAGTGTCAGCTCTCCATATTTTTGTAGGGGTGTCTTGGATGTTGAGACTCCATTTTTTATGGAGAATGAAAAAAATTACAACTATTTCTTATATCCCTAGCCTGGTGAGGCCTCTCAATGGATATGCAATTCTTTGCTAATTTTGCTTCCCATTGTGAGAAAGCCTTTAAAAACAGCACAGCTTTCAATGACTATTCACAGTTAAAATTTATTGTGCACAATGTTTGCATGTGGTTTTTCTGGAGAGAAAAGAACATTTTCTGTGCAGAAAATAATAGGGTCCTATTGCTGATAATAAAACAGCATAAAAAACCACCTGTGAATTCTACACACAGTAAGTCCCAGACTGAGAAGATTCTCATCACTCCAACATTATTCTCATCAGAGTTTCCTGATTTTCAAATATTATTTCCATCCCAATCCACAATCTCCAACTTATCTTTGACAGCACTTTGGATGTATCTTTTTTGCCATGTAGACAGAAGATACTTATCTTTTTTGCCATGTAGGACAGAAGAATGGCTGGATACTCCAATGGCATTGCTTCTGCAATGTAGATGTACTCCTTGTCTCATAGTATCATAGTTCCACCTAATGTTTAGGTGGTATCTCTTTTCCTGTAGTTTGCACCCATTACTCCACTTTCTATTCTCTGGTACATCAGAAAACAAGCTTCCTCCCTCCTCAATATATTTAAACAGGGCTATCATATCACATCTTAAGCGTCTCTTCTCCAGGCTAAACATACCCAGCTCCCTAAGTCTCTCCTCATAAGGCATGGTTTCCAGGCCCTTCACCATTTTGGTTGCCCTCCTCTGGACACACATCCATTTTGAATCACAGATGATCATTTTAAGATTTGTCTCCGTCACTTGTCATTACAAACTTTGTTCAGACAGTTACACAGAGTGGAAAGACACACAGAGAGAAAGAGGCAGCTAGAAAAAGAGTTTGCATGGAAATCAGAATTGCCTTCTGTCCCCAGAGAAATCATCAGAAGCAAGGATGGGACAGTGGCACTGCATGGCATGTTGATATGCATAATCCTGTGTATACCCAGCGATTTATTGTGCCCAACATAATCACTCATTATGTGTGTTGTCTCTCTTCCTTGTCCCTATTTAGCACGGATTACAGGTGGTTTTAGATTAATAAACCTTGAACATTTTAGGTTAATGAACCTTGGCTGCGTATGGGGAGGGAACAGGATTCAACTGCTTTGTCCGCTTAAAAGCATGTCCGCTGACTCTCTAATGCAACGGTGCACAATTTGGGGTGTCTTAAATTGTCTGCTCCCCCATGCCAGCCTGTCTGTTCAAGACATTGCTTGGTGTTTGATAGGGATTTGGTTGTTGAGAATTAGAAGATCAGCACTTCATGCCCCCCTCCCCCTTAAGTCCACATACATCAGAGAAATACACTTTGACTTTCTTTGTTCGCTTTTAAGAATGCATTTGGTTTTAGTTAGAGACATGAAAGCCTGGGGAGGAATTGAAATATTCAGGAAAAAAAATGGGATTTCCCCTGCTTTTTCCAGAGCCTCCCCCAACTCGAAACAATTGGGAAAAAATGGATTAGCCAATATTTTCTTTTGTAGTTTCTTTCTTTTCTTCTTTTTACAATAAATATTTCAGACAAGGTTTTCAAGTATTTCCAAAGCCAAAGTCATTTTTAAAATCTATGTAAGATTTATATATAAGAGTATCATGAGCCAATGGGGTATAGTGCTTTGAATGTTGGACTAGGACTCTGGAGACCAGGGTTCGATTCCCCACTCAGCCATAAAATCCACTGGGTAGCATTGGGCAAGTCACACACTGTCAGCCTCAGGGGAAGGCAATGGCAATCCTCCTCTGAACAAATCCTGCCAAGAAAACCATAGGATAGGGTCACCATAAGCTGGAAACAATTTGAAGGCACACAACAACAACAACAAATGTATAATATCAGATCATTACAATTCCCTGGTTTGGTTTCCATATCTTGGTTCTTGTTTTGGGTGCTTTGTGCTGTGGAAACCTACCGGAGACAAAATGATTTCCTTTGTTTTACTAATGTTGATGGTTTCTTCTGTTTTCATTTAGGATTTATTTTTGCTTGCTCATCAAAACCAAAGTGATTCCTTATAGTTCAGGTGTTCCTTACAGTTCCAAGCCTTGTTGTTTTGTTTGTAGCACCAAAAACAAAGTACGGTGGGCTGTACTTGGTATCTGGTGGGGGGGAATATTTTCAAGCATGGTTGAATCCATGAATGCAGAATCCATGCATATGGAGGGCCAACTGTAAATTCAGTTTCTAATTATTTTCTGAATATGCTGTACAGTAGTTTTAATATATCAAACATGATAATTTTATGTTTAACCAAGTTCTATATGGTGTATTTCACATTCCCAGCGTAACAAAGTGATTTATCAATCTGCAGAGGATGTAAATGTTGCATTTTTAAATATATTTCTGAAAATGTATAGGTTTTCTTTTTAAAACAAAACGAGGGAGGCACATTTCCCCTTCTATGGTTCCAGATTTCTAGAAATTTTACATCTCTAGTTGTGTTACGTATTTTTCCTTTAGTGTCCTAGATTGCAAATGTGTATGCCAACGGCTTCACTTGGCTCCTTTCTGTTGTATCAGCAGAAAATGAAGTCTTCTTGATTACAGTGGGCATAAGTTAAACACATGTCTCTGGCTGCTTCTGTACTGCAGAATTAATGCAGTTTGACACAGCTTTAATGACCCTGGCTCAGTGGAATTCTGAGATTTGTAGTTTTGTGAGCTATTTAGCCTTCTCTCTCAGAGAGCTCTGGTGTCACAACAAACTACAAATCCTAGGATTCCATAGGATGGAGCCATGTTTGTTGAAGCAGCCTAAATCTCTTCCCCACTGACAACAGTGGGATTTAAAAGAGGAACTGTTTATTGTTTGGAAAGTTTTGCCTTTCTCCAGCTTTGGAGTTTTCAGTTCGCTTCTGGTCTGGGTTTGAAAGGCCTTAGAATTAAGTCTCAAGGTTTGCAGATTGTAGACTGTGAGGACGAGTGAACTTTTCAGGTTTTCCTGCAGAAGGAATTCTTGCTCATGAAAGAGGACTCCTGCAGCTCTATCCCTTGAGGTCTGTGCTACATGGTCTCCATCCCCATCCCAGAATACAATTTAGCACTAGGAGGGACAGAAGGAAGGAAGGAAGGAAGGAAGGAAGGAAGGAAGGAAGGAAGGAAGGAGATTGCAAGCATGGCAGTTAGGAACTCCAAGTGCAGAGTTGGAGTTTTTTTGTTGCATCCAATAAGGAGAGACACCAATGAAGTGAGAGGGGAGGTGGATTTGAGGAGGGGGATCTTATTTTCTTTTACAATAACTGGAGAAGGCAGCTTTTACCTTGGGAAAAAATGAGAAGCAGCTGCTGTTTTGTCAGGCAATTAAAGGCAACAATTGTTTGTGTGGCTAGGAACCCAGAGGGAGCGCAGAGGAGTGCGGAGCGTGTTCCCCAGCGATGGAAGCTAACTCTCCATCAGTCCATCGAGCTTCTTCGGTAGCTGGCCAGCCAGTTGGCATCTTCTGCAGGGTTTGAAACAGCACTAACAAATGTTTGTGAAAGAAACCTTCTCAGGCTTCAGAAAGAATGCAGTTTGACACTGCGTGAAATGCCAAGGCTCAGTGCTGTGGAATCCCAGGATTTGTAGTTTGTTGTAGTAGTTTGTTGTAGCACCGGAGCTCTCTGGCAAAGAAGGCTAAATATCTCACAACACTACAAATCCCAGAATTCCACAGCATTATGCCATGGTAGTTAAAGCAGTATCAAACTGCATTATTTCTTCAGAGCAGAGGCAGCCATAGGTAGAGGACATCGCCAGAACTCAGAAAAGGCACTTTTTTGTACTAGCTCCCAGATTCTTGCAGTGGCCATACTAGCTGAGAGATTTTAGAAGTTGTAGTCCAAAATAATTTTGTTCCTTCTGAGCTTGGACATGTGTGCACCTTTAGCTCCCTTGCCTTGCAGGAGGATGGCTCTTGTCTAGCCAGGCAAATCTCAAAGAAATGCAAAAGCAGAAAGGAGCCATCACTGGCCAAAGAAGAAAGGGACCATAGGAAACTTGTTGAGCTGGTGGAATGGGGAGCAAGAGGCATGAGTATCAGCTAGGACAGGGATCGGCAACCTCCGGGCCGCGGAGGCCTTTCGGCCGGCCCCTGCCCACTCCTGCCGCCGCCGCCAATTGCGGCTTTTCGCCACTCCGGGGCACCACCATTTTGTTTTTCAAAATGGCAGTGAAGTCTCACGCAACCTTTCCTGTGGTTGTGCGAGACTTCGCCGCCATTTTGAAAAACAAATGGCGGCGCCCTAGAGGCAAAGTCTCGCGCGACCATGGGAAAGGCCATGCGAGACTTCGCCGCCATTGGCGGCGGCCTCTAGGAGGCCTGCTGCGGTCGCCGGGGCCCTGCTACAGGGCTCCGATGGCAGCAGCGGGCCTCTGGGAGGCCCGTTGCGGTGGCCGGAGCCCTCCAATAGGGCTCCGACAGCGGCAGCGAACCTCTAGGACTTTTTTGCCGGCTCTTTCCCGGCCTCTGTCAGGTTCTGGGGCCCCATCAGGAGCTGGCAAAGAGGAGGAGGCCTGGCCCCCGGAGGGTGGAAGCTCCGCCCCCGGCATGCAGCTCCGCCTCTGGAGGGTGGATCTCCACTCCCAACATGTGGCCCCGCCCCGGAGGGTGGAAGCTCCACCCCCAGCTTCGGCCCCCCAGTTGTCTGAGGGACAGCAACCCAGCCCCCGGCTCAAAAAGGTTGCCTACCCCTGAGCTAGGACATGGCACTGCCACCCTGGGAAAAGAACAGAGGAAGCCTTACTCCTGTCTCATTTGCTCTTTGGCTGAGCTCTGCTTAGAAATCTGGAGTGCTTCATATCCTCCTTTCAGGCCAGCTTTTCCTCCTCTTTTGGAGACTCTGAGGGCCTTATTGCATTGCAAAAGAAAGATGAGAGTCAGCGAGATAGAAGCAGTTTCTGCTTACCTTCCCACATGATCTCCTAGTAATCCGTTCTTCCTTCAGAGGGAGTGAACTGTAAAAGTGGGGCTTTTGCCCAAAAGATTTTTTCAGCAGGACAAAAGGCATGGTTTTATTATCTTCTCCCTCAGCAGTAGAACAGAAGTGCTTTGTGAGCATCTGGGAAGGTAAGCAAAAAAGCTGTTTGTATTGCTGCCTCTTGTCTTGCTTTTGTAATGCAATAAGGCCCTTACTGCCCTGACTCTATTTCCAAATGGTCCATACTTTGAGTGTCGCTCTTACATGAACTTACTCAGCCCATTCAGCCTGAGCTCTAACCTGGTCTTTTCCACTTTGCTTTGGCCCTGCCCTGTGCCCTTAGCCATACCCACGACTGGAATGTGGGTCTCTGAACCCACTCCAAGTTAAATTTCAGTTCCTCAGCTTGGAGCCTTATTTTACAGCTACTGGGCCAAAGTAGTGGGTTGTTTGGGCGCAAGGAGCAAATCACCTTGATAGGCATCCATAGACTGGGGAACCTGGATGTGAAGGAGAGTGTAGCTCTGGAGTTTCTCAATTCTAATTGCAGCAGCTCCAGACATTTCCACAAGTCATAAAGTGGCACTAATAGCAGTGTTGGATTCAGATCTCTGCTGAAGATACATAGGTATCAGCACAGCATTTGCGTTCATTATGATGCTTCAGGATATCACTTTTCTTTATGTAAAGGCATGGACTCACTCAGCACAACTACATGCATCAGAATGGGCTCACTGGTTTTTTCCAGCTAGGTCGGAAAACATAGGCATTTGTCCTTCCTCGTCTCCTTCTCTCTTGCACAAATGCGAGGTTCTGTGGGAAGGCTGGATGTTTGCAAACTGTCTCCTTCTCCTGCCTCCTAGGAGGAGGCAGGTGTCCAAATCTGAGGAAACTCCTGTTGAATTGCATCCCACCCCCATGGACTATCCCTCTCACCCAGCCCAACAAGAATTGACCATATAGTTCTTTCCACCCAAATTCTGTCCTCCTTCAGTTCGAAGGAGAGACAATATTTCAGGTGGCTGTTGAATCCTTCCGCCAAGGAACCCGCTCCCATCTTTATGCAATCAGGTTTCTGATTATGCTGATTGCCCCTGCATTAATAAGCACTGATCACCTTGTGAATATGTGAATCTGCAACAGGAACATTTCCAGAGCCACTGATTTTTCAGGAGAGCATGTTTGTGCTCTGAAATTCTGTTTTTTGTTTTTTTAACTAAATTTGCCAAATCCATGATGTTCTTTTTGGAGGATGAGTCTTCCTGACTGCAGTTATTGCTTTGGCATTGGGGTATAGCTTGCATTGTATACCGCACTGATCTGCCGTCAGAACATATGTCCAAAAGAACAAAGGAGGAGCTGTCCTGGATCGGAGAAACAGTCTCATCTAGTGCAGCAAACTGTTTCCCATAATAGCAAGTGGATAGCCATTGGAAGTGAATGAGTTTCCCATTCTCCTTACAGACTAACTACAGCCTGTCATTAGTTGATGCTATCAGAGGATACTTTCATAGAATTGGAAGAGATCTCAAGGACCATCCAATCCAACCTCCTACCATATAGGAAAACACAATGTCCCTCAATGCTCTCTACAGCTTTGTGTGTGTGTGTGGATTTTACCACATTTTTGGTTGAGAAGATGCCTTTTTCTAATAGGAAATGACCTAGAAGTCAGTTGTTTAGGTCACTTCCAGTTGTAACAAAGGCCAAGCATGGGTCTAAAATGACCTGAAGAGGACCAAATACAGTTGCCCCTCCACATTTGTGGCTTTCACTTTTGCAGATTTGATTATTCACAGATTTGATTAATATGTTCTCTCTAGGCATCTCTAGATCCTCCAGTATGACTCTACTTTCAACATCCACCAGAAGTCATCGTGGAGGACCTAGAGTGTCCTAGAGAGAACATGTTAATCAAATACTTTAGGTATTTGTAAGTCATCCTAGGAATGGAATAGGACTAGGAATGGGAAGGGCAGCTATGAAAGAACTGGAAAAGCTACTGAAGAGCAAAGACATACAACCGAGCATTTAAAGTCAGAATCGTCCAGGCCACTGTGTTCCCAATTACCATGTACCATGGACACAGAAGGAAGCAGACAGAAGGAAAATCAACTCATTTGAAACATGGTGCTGGAGAAGAGTACTTAGGGTACCGTGGACAGCCAAGAAGACAAACAAATAGGTTCTTGAACAGATCAGACCAGGGCTCTCCTTGGAACCCAAGGCCCACATGCAGCCTGCAGGCATCACAGGTCTCACCCTGATTAAAACACTAAAACAAATGGAAAAGATAGGTGGTATGATTCCCAACACATTGTGAAGAACCTTTTCTCATATTCCTCAATATTCCTCCCTAACAAAAGCTTGGAAGGCAATTTCATGCTGCCGACAGTTCTGCTTTGGTGTGTTGCAGCATGAAATTGCCTTCCAAGGAGAGGTTTGTGGGTTTTTTTTAATGGAGGAATACACAAACCTTCCTATTGATAAAAGAGTTCTTCAAAACACATGGGTGAGTCATAACAATCTAGCAGCTGGGGGTTTGTTTTGGATTTGAATTTGGCATCTCTGTGGCTGAAATGGATCTGTTGTTTTTGTGTGCAATGTGCAAAGTATCCTAACAGGTCCTCTAGCCCCTGCAGTAGTGCACTGAATAGTCAGAGCTTTTAAGTTTTACTTGAGAAATATTGGTGCATAACCATTGCAAAACTCAGCTACATATCATAAAGCTTGCAGTCTAAATAGCACAAACTCTTGAAGCCATCCTTAAACTAACCTTAGTCTCCTTCAGCCTCTCCCCAACAGATCCCTTTACTCAGGTGAGCTTCACACCCTCAGCCCTTAGGATTCCTGCCACTCACCCTGCCCTTGTTCCCTAATGCTTTCCTTGCTGGTTTGGGTTACTAGGTCTCAGGATGACCCATATACCGGTAAATGTGGGCTTGTGGTTGTGTTGTTGTCTGAGTTCTTTAGTATGGTATGCATGGTCTGACTTCACTTCAGGCTTGACAGACTGCCAGAGAGAAGGTTTAAAACAACAGCATGGCATAGTGCTCTGCTTACTGGACTGCAACTCTGGAGACCAGGGTTCAATTCACCGCTTGACCATGAAACCCCCTGGGTGACCTTGGGCAAGTCTCATGCTCTCAGCTTCAGGAGAAAGTAGTGGTAAACTTGCCCTGAGCAAATATTGTCAAGAAAACCCCATGATATGTACAGTGTGCCTTAGGGTCTCTATAAAGGGTCATTGCCTTGAGTCCCTATATTGGGAGAAAGGCAGGATGTAAGAAAATAAAATAAAATAATAAATTGGAAACAACACAAAAGCAAACAGCAATAACAATAAGAATAGCTTTATTAAACACACATAAGAATAATAGCATCTCTGTGGGACACAGAGCAATTAGAGTTATTATAACCTGATGCTAAATAATACATTCAGCTCTCAGTATCCACAGATTCTGCATCCGTAGATTCAACCAACCACAGTTTGAAAATATTTGTGCAAAAAATTCTAAAAAGCAAACCTTCACTTTGCTGTTTATATAAGGGATGCCATTTATCTATGCCATTGTATATAATGGGACTTCAGCATACGTGGATTTTAGTTTCCACGGAACATCCTGGAACCAAATCCCAGTGGATACTGAGGACCCACTGTAATAATATTTACCTACTTTCTAAAACAGTTGGAGGATTACAGCAGTGCTGGGGAACATTACATTATAAGGCAAGGGAATTGATAAGAGGGTAACTTAGAGGTGTATTTTTCATAAGGCCACCATAAGTCAAGGTCAACTGGATGGCAATCAACAACAACAACAATGTGTTGTGTCATAGAGCAACTATTTCCATTGGTGTTTTGGAGCTCTGCTCTGTCATTATGACTTTGCTGTCTTCATCACTTTGAATTTTTTTTTGGGGGGGGGGAGAGAATAGAAGCTTTATAGAAAGCAAACAATGACTTGAAAAAAGTGCCCTGTTGGCAACTTCTCCGTCATAGCAAAAAGTGGAACATTCCCTCCAGGATTGAAAGGAGCTTTAAAGAACCTGTAAAGTATTTTAGTGAGCTGGAGTTAGCTGCTGAGTAAAATAAGGTATCGTTTCTGCCCTGCTATGCAGTGCTCCGTAGTTCATGAACCGGTAGCCCTGAAATCTGTAGCCCCGCTTTCTGCAGACAGAGTTTTGATTACACTGCCAACGAAAGTTGCATCTTTATGTGATAGCTATCCACACGCAAGGTTGGGAGGTCGGCAGGGGGGAAAGAAAGTGGGCCATGGAGCAATTAGCGTAATCATAACCTCGTGCTAAAGCGTTGATCCCAGGACAGAAGATCAGTCTCCAGGAGACCAGCCTGTGCCGAGTCTGGCAAGGAAGGCCATCAACTCTGTGCAGCAGCCGAGGTTGGAGACCGGCTTTCTCATTCTCTGCCTCTTCAATATTTGATGCAGAGGTTTTGAAGGGCACTGGCTGCTAATAACCCTGGCATCAACCTTTTTTCTAAAGTGCCTCCAAGAAACTGAACTTTTCCTCAGGGAGGAAGTAAAAATATAATAATAGAAGAATAAACTACGTATGTCCAAAATACATAATAGGGTAAGGAAATGCCTGCATTTTGCAACAAAAAGCCAGACTGGGTCAGGATTGTAACTATTGGGGGGGGGGGGCAAAATAAGTGGTTGATTGAGTGGTTGATTGAATTTATATTCCACCTTTATCCCAAGATGGGATTCAAGGCAGCTGTTGCCCCCACCAAATAAGTATTCTTCCCTATCATTAAATTTTCCTTCTGTCCTCAAATTCCTCACATTGTGGAGAGTGAAAAATGGGAAGTTGTTCATGCTGCATTCACATTCGCTTGGTCACTTTGCCTGCCCCTTCTTCTTCCAAGGGAGTGGACCGAGGAGTTTATCACACGGGGGAAATCCTGTACAAAAATGAGGGTTTAAATTGGAGAAAAACCTGTGAAAGCGAGTTGATTTTCACATGACGTCATTGTTAAGCTGCCGTTAACTCGAACAGAAAGTGGAGGGAAAGTAGACAAAAGCCGCTCCTTTTCACTTTCATAAAATCCCGAACGTAAAAAGGAGCGGCTTTTGATTCCTTTCCGTCTGGGTTAACACTGGTTTAACAACAACATGTATGAAAATCAAACCATTTTTGCATGGGATTTCCCCCGTGTGATAAACTCCCAAGTGTGCAAAAGCTTATGCTGCAATTTCTTTTGCTCAGTTAGGTGCTACAAGATCCCTTTGCATGCAAACAGAGGAAATGCTAATCTTGCCCCACTGTAGGGGGCTTTGGACTTACAAAGATGGAGTCCAGAACCGGAACACAGCCATGCAATGGTCACTCTTCAGACCGACATTTTAATCTACTGGAATCTAACAGATGATGATAAACCCTCTCCCCACTAAGGCCAATCCCCTGTTAAGAAGCATGATATGGCATTATTGCATTCAATATTTCAACATCTCAGGGTATGAAGTGGAGCAGACTCAGTAAAGGCCACATGTGATATCATATCTCTGGTCATTTTAAAATCTTAGGAAACACAGGAGGAAATGTGGGCTACTGAAGATTAACATGTAGCTTGGCTCTTTCTGGGAGCCCATTTAAAATGTAGGAGAGTGGGATAGGCCAGCTAGATTACATCCATCGTCATTTCAGTGGAGATGGAGCAGAAGATGCTACTTTTGGCTGAATATGGAGGCGCCAGAAAAATTAATATAGGTTTGTAAGATTTATCATCTGCCTCGAGAGCTCTTGGTCTTCTTGCATTGCCTGTGGAACAGAAACTTGAGAAGAGAATAAAAAGCCCTCAAAATGTATTAGTGTAAAATAGTAATGCATGATTTACATTTGGGAACAGTGGGGAAAACACATAAAACTCCTCTTAAAGCCCACATTTATTAGAGTAATGAAACACTAACATTCATTAGGACTGGATATTACTGTTTGAGGTCAGACAGGCACTAAAGCATTTTTGATTCTGGCTTGAAACCAAGTTATGTATTAATAAAAGATCCCTAGGGTGGGAGGAAGGGAGAAAGGTCCCCTCGAGGCTGTCAGTCTAATGGGGAGTGAAACAGTTTGGGGGTTAGACAAAGTAATATCCAGCTTGCAAGACATAGTTTCCCTTGTGTCCTGTTTTGTTTAAAATACTTTTGTGCTACCTGTTGTGTATAAAATATAGTGTACCATAGCAAAACTGCAATAGAAACATACTGTATTCTTAAAACAAGGCATAACCATACAGTATAATTAGCACACCATAAATCTGAAATCCAAAAAAGAAGCCAACCATAGTTTTTTCTGGGGTTTTCGGACTATGTGGCCATGTTCTAGCAGAGTTTCTTCCTGATGTTTTTCCAGCATCTGTGGCTGGCATCTTCAGAGAATGCTCACCTGGAAAGGACTTGGCTATATATATATTGTGTGACCTGGAAAGGCAGGAGTGATTTGCATGTATATTGTTTGTTGCTAATGGCAGTCCTCAGGGTGCACAAGAGGATTAATGTCTGCTTGATTAGTGCTCATTGTCTGCTGGGAAACCCCTGACCCTGGGAGCCAACCCTCAGGTATACCTATCATGGGGCTTTCTTGACAAGATTTGTTCAGAGGGAGTTTGCCATTGCCTTCCTCTGAGGCTGAGAAAACACTGTGACTTGCCCAAGAATGCCCAGTGGGTTTCCATGGCCAAGTGAGGATTTAAACCTGGTCTTCAGAGACGTAGTCCAGCACTCAATCCACTACACCATGCTGGGTCTCAGGCACCATTGTATCCCCCAAGATATACCCAGTCTTACTTCATGTTGATCATAAGTTTAACATGAGCCAACAGTGTGGTGCTGTAGAAAAGAAGGCAAATGCCTGCACTAATGGAAGCATAGTTTCCAAGTCTAGGTAGACAGTAGTCCTGCTATATTCTATGCAGGTCAGGCCTCATCTGAAGTACTGTATTCAGTTCTGGGGTCCTCATTTTAAGGATATAGACAAATTGTAGCCGGTTCTGAAAAGGGCAACAAGGATGATGACAGGCCAGGAGAACAGAACACATAAGGGGTTGAGGGAGCTGGGCATGCTCAGCTTGGCGAAGAGACGAGTGTTTAAATATTTCAAGGACTGCCATGAGTTGGGGGGGGGGATATTCTCTGCTGCTCCAGAGGGTAGGTCTAGGTCTAATGGTTTGAAGTTACAGGAAACAGATTTTGATTGAACATTAGGTGATGTTTCTAGACTGTGAGAACCCCTGTGACTCATAGTCTCATACTTAAATCACTTCACTAACTTGACTTGTACTTGACTTGGCCATAAACAATGCCCTGACTTGACTTGACTCAGGACTTACATATTTTTTGTGACCGTCTTGCTGGCATTGAGCAGCAGGCAAGACACCCCCACCCACCCCAAGTGAAGGACATGTTTCTTAGAGGGGACCAGCAGGTGCATTAGGCAATGAGCTTGAGGCAGAAGGGTCCTTCTAAAGCTTATGAAAAGCTTTAGAAAGCTCCTTCATTGTGCAGTGGGGACAGGCTGATGGACAGGCCTCAACCCTTACCTCAAGCCCATTGCTTAACATGCTTGCTGTTCCCTTCCAAGAAATGTATGCCTTCTCATTTTTTCCTGTTAAAAGTTGGCTTACAGACTTGGGACTCCACTTGAGACTTGACTTCAAAGGTATCTTACTTGAAGGTAGAAACTTAAGACTAGACTTGAGACTTGGAGTAAAAGACTTGAATACATCACTGGTAAGGATGATTTGGCAATGGAACCAATTGTCTAGAGTGGTTGTGGGGGGTCTCCTTCTCTGGAAGTCTTCAAAAAGGGACTGGACAGCTACCTTCTGGGGATGCTTTAGTTGGAGATCCTACACTTAGCAGGGAATTGGATTTGATGGCCCATGGGCCCCTTCCAACTCTGTGATTCTGTGCTGGAAATGAAAAAGGATCAGACTGGGTTAGCATGTAAATTGGAGACCACCATGAATAAACCAGGGATGTCCAGGTTAGAGCAAAGAAGGGTTTGTACCTGAAACCCAGAAGAACTATGGCTGCCAGTCAGAGTTAGCAATATTGGGCTAGGTGGTCCAAGGATCAGAGATGATATAAGGCAGCTCCCTGGATTCCTCTAGGACCCACTGATTTGTCTTTCTGGCTTGTTGTGGTCAAAAAATATCTACCCCAGAATGACCAGTAATACCTCCTCAAGCCTTTGTGGGTACTCTTGAACATTAAGCTGCATTTGATCTCTCTCTCTCCCCCCCCCCCCCCCTTTTTTTAAAGGCCTTCCCTGTTGTTGTTGTTTTCCCCTAAACAGAAAGTAGTTGTCCAGCTTGTATAAAAGCAGCATCCAATCTTGGAACAGATGAGGCAGGTGCAAAAGACCCCCAAATTCAGTGAAATGACCAGTGCTACCCCCCCCCCACACACACACAAAGGATTAGGTAGATACTCCTGGCCACGTTTGGTCAGTGAATGGAGCAGGCGGACCTCCTGGATCCCAGGAGAGGGCACAGTGCAACAGTCCAATCCCTGGAAGTTGTCCTTTGCTGTCCCAGGAACCTGGGAAAACTGCTCCAACGGATTCAGAAAACAACCCAAGCTCTTCCCAGTGTTTTCTGAAGAACTCTCATTATTTCCAAGTTACTCTGACATGGGAAGGGGGGGGGAGAGAGAGAGAGACCTTGCCTGGCTCTCTTCTATGATGTATAAAAGTGTAGAAGTTTGCAACATGCTTGGTGACTGAAAAAGCCCAATTGTTAAAAAGAAGGGGGTGTCTCGGTGTTGTATGTGATATTGTTTTGTTACTCTACAGCCTCACGCAATGGCTTAAATCAAGAAGTAAGTGATGAGCTCTCCCCTTCACGATTCCTGCTCATTAATTTCCTTGATCCATGGCTTACTCCATTTGTATTTTATGTCCTCCCTGGGCCATCATTCTCTCTTTTTCAACCATCCTCTTCTTTTTCAGAGCTGGTGCACCCTACGCAGAGCAATAGGAGCCCCATCACTCCCTTCCCTCTCTTTATTTTCGAAGTCTTCATTTGCTAAGTCTCCCCTCCTTCGCTCCTCACAAATAATCTCTTTCTGGGAGCCATATGTTTGCAGAAAGGAAAACAGAAAGCAAGGCTCTGCTCTGGCCCCCGCCTTCTCTTTCAAGGAATGATTGCCTTTTTAAAAAGTGCTAATTTCCTTGTGAAATGTATGCCTGGCAGCAGAGGCAGCTGAGGAGCACCCCAGGCAGTTCTAACGAGACAATTCATTAGCCAGCGAGTGTACACACACGCCATCCAGAACATTAATTCGCAAAATGAAAAACTAATAGAGTGTTTAGCCGGCTCTTTATCACCGGTGACAGTCGGCACTGGCCCAATCATTAGTGTTTACTGAACGGATGGGGGCCACCGCCCCGGTCTGGCTTATCGCCACTCATCACAAATGAGATTGTCGGGCTTTTTTCTGGCTCTTCTGGTCCTACCTTTCTCTCCCCGTTACCTTAAGGGCTACCGCCTGCCTGTACTTAGCTGCGGAGATTTATGGATGCCTCCTCTTAGCCTTGGAAGGGGAACGGCTTTCTCTGTTGTTAACATTTCATCCACCTTCTGCCACCTCTGGAGAGACTTTCTGCCACCTCTCTCGCTCAGCATATTCATCAGCTAGACTGTTTACCTTCCTCTTCCACCTTTCCGGCCCCTTAGATTGGGAGCAGATTAAAAAGAGGCCTGAAAACATCAATTAAAAATCAAGCCAGAGCAAGCATGCAGTGTAAGCTCCTTTGCAGGGTGCAATTCTAGCTTGGAGAGGCAGGACTGACAGCTAGTGTGATACTGTAAATCAGGTGCTGGACTAGGTTCAGACATTCCTGCTCAGGTATGAAGCTTCCCAGGTGACTTTCAGGCAATTGATCTCCCTCTTATTTTTCTTGTTGAGTGCCTTTGAGTCATTTCCGACTTATGGCAACCCTAAAGCAAACCTATCACAGGGTTTCCTTGACAATATTTGTTCAAAGATTTGCCTTCCTCAGAGACTGAGAGAATGTGACTTGCTCATGGTGACCCTGTGGGTTTTCATGGTCGAGCAGGGATTTAAACCCTGGTCTCCAGGATCCACAAAACAGCTATGCTTTTATTGGACCAACCAAATGCACAAAATACACAATGTCAGCTTTCGAAGCTCAACTGACTTCAATGACATCAGACTTCAATGACAAATAAGCCAGTGGAGCTTCAAAAGCTTGCATCATGTATGTTGTGCATTTTGGTTGGCCTGATAAAAGTATTGCTGTTTCATGGGTTTTGGATGTTATTGTACTTTACTGTATGACCAGCACAACTACCCCTGGATATATTTACCCAACTCCAGAGTCATAGTTCAATGCTTAAATCACTATACCATGCTGCCTACCAGTTAGCATAGCCAACTGGGCATCATCCACACACAGAAAGAATTAGGATTGCCGGTAGTTAGCCATTTCACTTATTGCAAGAGTTGCCTTTTTCTAAGTTGGTTCTGTGCCATTTCTGCATCAGTTTACATGCATAAAGAAATAGTTCACAGAAATATTTGGGTATGGATTTTTATGTAAGTTATAATTTGTGTACAGTTTTCTGTACAATTACATTTTGTTTTGCGGACAACCTCCTCTGATATATTACACTTTTGACTCGTTGTTGCAAAATTAATAAAAATGCAATATATATATATATATATCTGCAAAAACCAAAAAATCCATATGATAATTGTTTCTCACTTTGCAGAATTGTGTCCCAGTTCAGAAAGTGTGAACCAGATTAATTTTGCCACATATTTTAAGATGTGAATTTCCTCTCAAAGTAGGGTATTAGGAGAATCAAGGAAACCCCCACTTTTGAAAAGCAGAATGAATGAATGAGTGGAGAGGAGACCCAAATACAACAGAATGCCAAAAACACACTGCATGGTTATTAGTAATTTTAGTAGGAGTCTTAATTTGGATCTATAATGGCAGAATATTTTTTTTCAGTAGTTGTAAAATATTCTCAAGCATTTTAATATTCTTTTTCAATATGTTTGTGTATCATTTGTCCCTGGTGCAAGCAACTACAGTTGCCTTTTTTATAGCTCATAGAACTGAGCAATGCTCTGAAGCTCAGTGGTCAGATAAAGCCATCATGAAATAGGGAGAGGAGACCAAAAGCTAGAAAGTTGGGCATGGGGGGGGTAGGTTCAAATGGCCATGGATAATATAAGAGGTTTTATCATTTGGAGCAAAAAATACAAAAAGATATGACTGACAAGAGAGTTTCAGAAATAAGGTACTAGAATTGAAAAGACTTTTCTTCATAAGAGTGGTATAACACAACCACCATGTAACTACGTGAGTGTAGAGTTACACTATGCAACCAAGATGTAAGATGGGTTGGGACTGCAAAACATGAGAAAGATGGTTCAGTTTTGCCAGATTGCTGAGTTGCCAAGTGGTCACCAACATAATGACTGATAAGGAGTTTGGCTAGTGACTGATAAGGAATATGTTTTGGTATTATATTATTTAAGTAGTTTAGCATTTTATGGTATTATGTTTTATTCTCTGTTTTTGATTATACAGTTTGTTAGTTTGACTTTTGCGATTTTGATTATTTGTGGTTTTGATTAATATGTTCTCCCTAGGAATCTCCAGGTCTTCTAACACAATTCTGTCAGAAGTTGACCATAGAGTTGTGTTGGAAAAATTTCTAGAGAAAACACTTTTCTAGGCATTTGTAGCCCCCCCCCCAGCATGATTTTATGATCAACCTGTGGCAGATGCTGAGCATAGAATTGCATTGGAGGACCTGGAGATTCCTAGAGAGATATTCTCTTAGGTAAAAAGAATATTGCTTTTTTAATTTGTGGTTTCCGCATTTATGGGAATCCTTCAGCTAATGTGGAGGGCCCACTGCATATGTTTGATGTTCCACCCTTTGGTGGAAAGAGCATTATAAATAAACATTATATTATTATTATAGTATTGACATCTGTTAAAGCGTTATAATATTTGTTATCAATTTAGATGTCCCTACATCAAGGATGGGACTTATGTAGCCCTTCAGATGTTGCTGGATGTGATTCCCATCATTCCTCACCATTGGCTATCTTAGTTAGGGCTACTGAGACTTGCAGTCCAACATCAGGAGGGTTGCATCATTCCTACCCCTGTCCTAGACACTAGTGTTGACATTATTCTATGATTTATCTTCAAGGATTAGGAAGAGAATCAGAGGGACTCCAGAAATGGATCCACATATGGTCTTGCCCTGGCTCTGTCTTAGAGCTCTTGTCTGCTAAAAGTAGGACCACCCTTACTGCTCAAGTTGTGAATGCCAAAATTGTGTCAGAAGGTCTCCACCATTTGTGTGCATGTAGAACCTTGTTGATATTAACTTTTAGAAACACAGAGTTCACGTCACATTGTAACCAAGCCAGAGTCTGAAGCCCCAAATTGATTTTTCCTCCCACTGCTATTAAGCCATTCAAAAGTCTTCCCCGATGTCCAATCAAGAAATGGGCCAGAGATTTTTCACAATGGGCCTTGATTGGCTGCATAGTTTGTGTGTGTGTGTGTGTGTGTGTGTGTGTGTGTGTGTCAGTGTCAGTGTCAGGAGAACTTCCAAGTTGTGTTCCATATTCCCGAGGTCTTATCATTTGCATCCATTGATTTGCAAGGCACAGCCTTTCAAGACGTGCTGCCGGCTGTGGCTTCAAGTAACAAAATGATTGAAATCACGGGTGACAACCAGTGCAAACGACTTAATTTTTGCTCCCTTCACTTTACCAGACTAAATTATTCCTCTGTTTGTCAGAACAGGTTATTGTAAATGCATTTAAAGCTGTCAGGAAAGAAATGTTCATTGACTGAGAGCCCACCTCCCAAATCAGTCCTATTAGATAAAACTACTGACCTTCACACTAGTTGCTAGTTGGGGGGGAAATGAATGGTCAGAAAACCTTGTAGTGTGGGATGCATTGTAACTGTGATAATGGAAACGATGGTGATATCTTTAAAATCTTTCTTATTTTAATGTATCCTTTGAAAAGGTAAACCTTATTGAGGCTAGTGGTGCTGTGGTGACTGGTGGCCATTGGCACTGGGATGATGAATCCTCTCTGGGATTTAGATTGAACTTTAAAGGTGCAATCCAGGCTTTCGCCTAGATAAGTTCAGCACTGTGGGTAGCTTTTTTTATGTTAGAAGCAAAAAGGGGTCAACACTGGCCCTTCCATCTCTATAATTCTATGAAATATTTGAAGGGATGTCATATTGAGGATGGAGCAAACATGTTTTCTGCTGCTCCAGAGAATAGGACCCGGAACAATGGATGCAAGCTGCAGGGAAAGAGATTCCACTTCGACATTAGGAAGACCTTATTGATGGTAAAGTCAGTACTCAGTGGTTCTCTGGGGTTTTAAGGAGGATGCTTTCCTAGTTCAGTTTAGAAGTGCTGAGACACGTTCATGCAAAGCAGGTATTCTACCACTGAGGTGGTACAACCCTCTCTCCATGACCTCCTCCTCTAAAGACCTGTAGACCTGGTGTGCAAAGGTGGATTTCAAATTGCCCTTTGGAGTCTGGTGCTGATTTAAAACAGAATTCACGGAAGATCTGATGTCAAGTTTTGGATGTGCGACCAGACTGTTAGACTTCTTCCATGAAAATTTGTAATGAGTGGACTTGACCACATCCATTCTGGAATTTATCCAACATTTTAAAATAGCAACACCTTCCTCCTCCTACTCCTCCTCCTCTTCCTCTTTATTTATGCCCTGCCTTTCCTCCAAGATTAGAAGTCAAGATGGGTTATAAATTACTCATTGGATGTCAGGGGATTCATGTGTCATTCTAAGCCGGGATTGAGATCAGATAATATCAGACCCCTAGGACCTAGAATTATGGAATTGGAAGAGAGCCCAAGGCCTTGCAGGAAGACATCATCGAAGCACTCCCAACAGATGTCCATCCAGTCTCTGCTTAAAAACTCCAAAGAAGGAAATTCCATCATCCTCCAAGGCAACATGTTCCAATGCTGAACAGCTCTTACTGTCAAGAAACTCCTCCTAATGTTTAGGAGGAATCTCTTTTTTACTTATCATGTAGCACCATCCAAACCCTTTGGGTTTCTAGCTGCCTTCCTACCGTCATTTATGCAATTTTGAGGGGCAAGAAGGAACAACCAGGCAGGGTCCTGGGAAAAGTACAATGAGATTGGGAGATTCTACCAAACATTTTAGATTTGACTGGTCTTCCATACATTTGGTACCAGTTGTGCAATGAATCCTTTTAAACTGTATTGCTTAAATGGTAGTTCATGGAACAATCCCAGTTCTCAAGGCATTTGCTTCTGGGAAAGAAAGAATAAGTTGCAGTCAATGGGCACAAATATGGCTCCAGTTCGTGGTACCGTGGAGGAAATAAGTGCCTGTCCACCTCCTCAGATACCTTGAAGAGCACTGTCTGGAAATCCAGAGCTGGGTTTGGTGGTAAGAGTCCCCTTTTGAAAACTAACTTCATCAGTAGAGCAAACAAGTAGCATTTGAAAATCTGAAATTTAGAAGCTAAGTCCAACCTACGGCAAGCCTCCTAGAGTTTTCTTGATAAGATTTACTCAAAGAAGGCTTGCCATTGCCTTTCTCTAAAGACAGGAGAATGTGGCTTGCCCAAGGTGAATTTCCATGGCTGAGGAGGGATTCGAACCCTGGTCTATCAGAGTCGTAGTCCAGCATCCAAACCACTGCGCCACACTGTCACTTTCCCACTTAAAATCTCCCAACCCTGACTGGAAGACCTCTGCTCCCCTCATATTGTTAGACTCCAATTGCTCTCCTCCGCTCCCAGCCTGGCTGGTGGTGAGCTTTGATGGGAATATTTATTTGTTCATTGTTTTGTTTAAAAACTTTTATCCTTCCCTTTGTTTTGGGACATCAGAGTGACGTACAATATAGAACCATTTAAAACAGTTCCAGATTAAAACCATACATAATTTAAACAAGATAAAAACATATTAAACAATGCAACACTTAATACAGCTTTACAAGCAACAACAGTTTAAAACCACATGCATGTACACTTTGAAATAAATTAGTCCCCAAAGGCATTCATAAAAAAACATGGTTTGGCTTGGTTTGGGAAAGAAAGCAGGATTGCTGTATGTCAAACCTCCAAGGAGGGCTTCCACAACTGGAGCATCACAACTGGGAAAGTCTTCCCTTGTCTCTTCCCACATCATATTCTCACTGTTGTGACATTGAGGAAGGCTTTTCTGGCAGATCTCAATTCCCAGGCAGGTATATGTACATATGAGAGGTGCTCCTTCAAGTATGGAGGCCTCAAGCTGTACAGTCAAACTTCTATATCCACGGATTCTTTATCCATGGATTCAAGCATCTGCAGTTTGATTTTGCCATTTTATACAAGGGACACCTTCTTACTGTACCATTGTACTTAATGGCACTTGAATCGCCACAGAGTTTGGTATCCATAGAGGGTCCTGGAACCAAACCCCAGCAGATACCCACCATATATGGCAGACCCCCATATCTGCAGAGGTTATGTTCCAACACTTCTGTGGATACCTGAAACTGCACATAATAGGGAACCCTATGTTCTTCTTCATGGTCTCTGCAAATCACACATGGGTTATTCTGCACCTGCACAGAAAGTCCCATTTGCATGAATTCGCAGATGACCACACAAAGAACTACAGTTATAGGTAAGCAACCTGTCCATTCTCAATGAGAAACATTACATCTGTCCCAAGCATATCATAGAATCACACTGGAGGACCTTAAAATGCCTATAGAGAACACTTATCTAAGCATTTCTAAGTCCTCCAGTACAATTCTGTGGTATGCCTGGGCCAGATGTTGACCATAGAATTGCACTGGAGGATTTAGAAATGCCTAGAGAAATCATATTTTTTTGGATGTGGGTAAGTGAAACCAGGGATAGTGAATTTCTTTATATATGGGCCATACTGTAATTCTCAAACAGTAGTTCATATAGACCGGAACGGCCATAGATTTCCCATTGTGATTCAGAATAAAATTTGATTTTGTGTGAAGCTATGCATGTATGCGTGTGTGTGTGTGTGTGTGTGTGTGAGAGAGAGAGAGAGAGAGAGAGAGAGAGACTCTACTGTGACAAATGGAAAAGTGAGGCCTGTTTTTCCTCTGTATTCCCATGTGGCACTTCAGAACTAGTTCCTTCCTACTCACTCACCACCTTAGGTGTTCTTACTCTATGAACTGCTTTACTTGCTACTCCCTCCTAAGTTTGATTTGAATTTGAATCATAAATTTCAGAGAACTCTGAGGGGTGTATAAACAAGCATTGCCACAAAAGCTCTTTGACTGAAAAGCAGACCAAAACACTGCCCTTCCTCTAGCAAGCCTTGCATGATATACCATCAATGCAAAATAAAATGCATCATCGCATTAATTGCATTGCAATAGTGAAATTTATGGTTTTCAAAACCATCACAGCTTGAAAATTGGGTCTTTGCAAAGTTACTAGCCTTCAAATGATTTTATTACGTCTCCTGCCCATCTCAATCTAAAATTTTCTATCACAGGTAGGGTTGCCATAACCCGGCTGCACCCGTGTATTTCCCAATTTTGGGGGCCCCGGGCCCCTCCCGGCACAGGTGCAGCCCAAAAAC
>NC_056526.1:5177622-5177854 GCF_019175285.1 Sceloporus undulatus | reverse complement strand
TATTTCTATCCCGCTTTTCCACGGAAGTGATCAAAGCGGCTTACAAAAATACAGTTAAAACATCAGTATATAAAATTTAAAAACATTACCAGGGGATATAACAGGGAGTAACATGAAACGAAACGGAAAATGGAACAATTAGGATGTGAAAAGCTGGAATTGTACTGGGATTGTTTTTTTTTTTTAAAAAAAAACATCCCACAGGAGTAGAGATTCACCTTTTAAATAGACC
>NC_056526.1:5155862-5176208 GCF_019175285.1 Sceloporus undulatus | reverse complement strand
CTGCCTCCTACCGTCATTTCTGCAATTTGAGGGGCAATAAAACCCAGGCAGGTCCTGGGAAATATACATGGATTGGGGATTTCTACCAAATTTTAGATTTGATGGTCTTCCATACATTTGTATCCAGTTGTGCTTAATGAATCCTTTTAACTATTGCTTTAAATGGTAGTTTGGAACACTCCTTTCTTCAGGCATTTGCTTCTGGGAAGAAAGAATAAGTTGCGTCAATTGGCACAAATATGGTTCCAGTCGTGGTACCGTGGGGAACTAAGTGCCTGTCCACCTCTCAGTACCTTGAAGAGCACTGTCTGGACATCCCGCTGGGTTTTGGTTGTAAGGTTCCCCTTTGAAACTAACTTCATGTAGAGCAAACAAGTAGCATTTGAAAATCTTGAAATTTTAGAGCTAAGTCAACCTCCGCAAGCTCCTAGAGTTTTCTTGATAGATTTTATTCAAAGAGGCTTTCCATTGCCTTTCTTCTAAACAGGAGAATGTGGCTTGTCCAAGTGGAATTTCCATTGGCTGAGGGATTCGACCTGTCTTCAGAGTCGTGTCCAGCATCCAAACCACTGCGCCACACTGTCACTTTCCCACTTAAAATCTCCAACCCTGACTGGAAGACCTCTGCTCCCTTCTATTGTTAGACTCCATTGTTTCTCTTGCTTCCCAGCCTGGCTGTGGTGAGCTTTGATGGGAATTAATATTTTTGTTCATTGTTTGTTTAAAAACTTTTTCCTTCCCTTTTGTTTGGGGACATCAGAGTGATTACAATATAGACCTTATTTAAAACGTTCCATATTTAAAACCATTACATATTTAAAAAGATATAAAAACATATTAACAATGCACACTTATTTTCAGCTTTCAAGCTAACACAGTTTAAAACCACATGCATGTACACTTGAAATATTAATTAGTCCCAACGGTTCATAAAAACATGTTTTGGCTTGGTTTGGGAAAGAAAGCAGGATTGCTGTTATGTCAACCTCCAAGGGGGCTTCCAAACTGGAGATCACAACTGGGAATCTTCTTTTTTTCCCTTGTTCTTCCCACATCATATTCTCACTGTTGTGACATTGAGGAGGCTTTTTGGCGATCTTCAATTTCCCAGGCAGGTATTGTACATCTGAGAGTGTGCTCCTTTCAGTATGGGGCCTCAAGCTGTACAGTCAAATTTCTATATCCACGGTTCTTTCCATGGATTCAAGCATCTTTGCAGTTTGATTTTTCCATTTTATCAATGGACACCTTTCTACTGTACCATTTTATCTTAATGATTTGAATCGCAAGAGTTTGTTATTCCTAGGGTCCTGGAACCAAACCCCAGCAGATTTACACCATATATGCAGACCCCCTTCTGCAGAGGTTTGTTCAACACTTCTTGGTATAATGCACATATAGGGAACCCTATGTTTCTTCTTGGTCTCTGCCAATCACACATGGGTTATTCTTGCACCTGCACAGAAAGTCCCATTTGCATTTTAATTCGCAGTACCACACAAGAACTACAGTTATAGGTAAGCAACTGTCCATTCTCATGAGAAACATTTACATCGTTCCCAAGCATATATAGAATCAACTGGAGGACCTTTAAAATGCTATGAGAACCTTTATCTAGATTTTAAGTCCTCGTACAATTTGTGTATGCTGGTCAGTGTTGACCTAGAATTGCCCTGGAGGTTAAAATGCTAGAGAATCATATTTTTTGGATTGTGGGTAGTGAACCAGGATGTGAATTTTTTATATATGGGCCATACTGTAATTTCAAACAGTAGTCATTAGACGGAACGCCATATATTTCCTTGTGATTCAGATTTAAATTTGATTTTGTGTGATAGCTTATGCTATTTTGTTTTGTGTGTGTGTTGTGTGAGAGAGATGAGAGAGACGCGAGATAGAGAGAGGAGACTCTACTGTGACATGGAAAGTGGGCCTGTTTTTCTCTGTATTCCCATGTGGCACTTTCAGAAACTAGTTCCTTCCTACTCACTCACCTTTATTGTGTTCTTCTCTATGAACTGCTTTACTTGCTACTCCTCTAGTTTGATTTGAATTTTTTTGAATCATAATTTCAGAGACTCTGAGGGTGTGTATAAACAGTCATTGCCACAAAAAGCTCTTTGACTGAAAAGCAGACCTTAAAACACTTTGCCTTCCTTAGCAAGCTTTGCATTGATTCTTTACATCAATGCATAATAAAATGCATCTCGCATTTTAATTGCATTGCATAGTGAAATTTATGGTTTTCAAAAACATCACAGTTTGAAATTGGGTCTTTGCAAGTTATACTTCAAATGATTTTTATTTACGTTTCCTGCCCATCTCAATCTCAAAATTTTCTATAACAGTAGGGTTGCTAACCCGGCTCCCCCTTGTATTTCGTTTTGGGGCCCCGGCCCTCCCGGCACGGTTTGAGCCCAATAACCGGTGACCCCCCCCCCCTTGTCAGCAGTTTGCTGCGGCCTGCAGGGCCTGCTGCCCTCCTCTCCTCCTCGGGGAGGAAGGGAGGGCATCGAGCTGCCTGGGGCAAGAGGATGTGCCTCCCCGCGTGCCTGAACCACCCTCTCCTCTTGCCCCTCGCCCCAGGCTTTGCACCGCCCTGGAGGAGCAACGCGGACGGAGCCAGGCCTCTTGCGCTTGCGGGCGCGGGAGAGGAGAGAAGAGGGGGCGAGGAGGCAGGGGAATGTGAGCGGGCCGCGCGGGGGGCGTAGGAGGGTGTGCGCGCCGGTCAAGAGGCGTGGCTTCATCTGCCTTTTGCCTCCCCGCGCGGCTCGCACTCACCTCCTCTTCCTCCCCTCTTCCAGGTCGGCTGCGTGGAGGGGTGAAGCTGGAGCGGTTTTGCTCCTGTCGCCAGCGCGTGCTAACTTCCTCTCCCGTCCGCCCAGACCCCTAGGTGAAGGCGGAGGAGGGGGGAGGGGGGGAAAGAGGAGGGGAAGGAGGTGGTTGATGAGTTGCAAGAGGGCTCAGGTGGGTTTTTTTTTTGGGCGGTGGGTGTTTTATGTAACAGTCTCCCTTCTTTGACATGATAGTGTTGTGTTGGTGATGATTGATGATGAGATGATATGAGTGGGTCATCTTGAGAGGGACATGCACTGTTTCAGAAGCGAGGGAGGAGTGGACTTTCCAAAGTGTCTTTTCTGTGTGGTTTTGGTTCTTTGAGGCACGGCCAATGTAAATTGCTGTGATTTTTACAAAAACTCATGCGCAGTGAGAAAAACCAAAGCCCTTTGACCACACACTCTGAGAAGTACCACTTGGTGCAAGAACGGTGTGAAACCACCTTGACATGTTCAATATGCATAGCCATGTTAAACATGCAAGTGTTAAACCAAGGGGTTGGTTATGGGAATAAGCCTCCTGATGCAAGAGGCCATGTCAGTAAAGCCATGTTGAAATGCCCCAAATGTGCTGTCATGTGTGTTTAGGAATGGAGGTCGGGGGTGTGTTTGCCAGAAAGGAAGTCCATTTTGCCATCTGTCTAGAAATAATTGCCCAAAGTCCTCCATTTTGATCATGCCTAAGAAACAGGCATTTAGATTAACATTTTTTTAAAAAAATCATTTTTTTCGAGTGTCCTCCATAAAAAAAATGTGTCCTACATTTGAAAAATTTGTCCTACATTTGTCCTACATTTGTCCCGGTTTGGAGGTCCTGACTTATGGCAACCCTAATCACAGGTGAGTTGTTACAGGAGGGGAAAAGGAGAGCTTTTCCTCACCCTTAAAAATTCTGCCCCCAAATGAAATTTTCCTTCATTCCCCACATTTCTAGAATTGCAGTAACTTAAAACATCAGTTAGCATTTGGAAATAGGGCATCCAAAGGAAAGGGGCAAGCAGACTTACAAAGGGCATAAACACTGTAAATACTGTGTAAGAGTTCTCGGTATGGACAATTTTCATTGTGCCGCTCTGTGAAATTCTACAAATTTGGGGACTAAAGGTACATTTCATTTGATGGGACAGAATTCTTATTTGGGGAGACAGTGCTCGCATCCACCACACCAATAGCTAAACCCTTGGTAAGCAAACATTTACTGAGATGTATCCAATGATCATCCTCACTTGTCAGACAACAGATGACAAAACGTTTTTCAGGTGCCGCTGCTGTTCATGAATAGGCACTAAGGACATTCCTCTTTCTCATTCATTGGTAGCATCGCCTGGCCAAGATGGACATGTCAACACAGATCTCCCTCCAGTGTCCGAGCAGATCATGCAAACCCTCAATGAGCTGGCCCGATCCTTCCAGGAAATGGCTGACCGCTGCTTATTGGTTCTGCACTTGGAAGTCAGGTATGGTATATGACTGACTGAATGGAGGCCCTGGTATACAGTTTATAGCTGGTCCCTTTGTCACAGCCTCCTTTGTCACCCATTGGACTTTGTCACCAATACATTCTTTACATCACAGATGAATAAGGCTCCTTAGAACAAACTTATTATTATTATTATTATTATATTCTTATATTAACCCTTTATTATAAAGCGCTGTAAATTTACACAGCGCTGTACATACAATCTTTTAATTAGGACGGTTCCCTGCCTCAGGCTTACAATCTAAAAAGGACATGACATAAAGGCTAGTAGGATAATACATATAAAATACATAGCAATACAGGAAATGATTCAATAAAACAGGCAACAAAAGAACAACAAATAGCAAGTGACAATTATGCAATGCCTGGGAACGCTGCCCTGAACAGGATGGTCTTCAACTCTGTTTTGAAGCTGGTTAAAGAAGTGATGGCTCTTGCTCGAGGGGGAAGAAGGTTCCAGGAGTGAGAGGCAGCGAGTGAAAAGGGGCGAATCCGGAATGGGGCAGAGGAAATCCTGGGCTGGGACAGCAGACCTTGACTACCAGAACGGGGGGCCCTAGTGGGAAGGTGAGGAGAAAGAAGGTGGAGGCCAGTCCATGAGGGCTTTTAATGTCGACAGCAGGAGCTTATACTGAATGCGGAAAGGGAGGGGAGAGCCAGTGAAGGGATGCCAACACAGGAGAGATGTGTCAGAGCGGTGGGTGGAAGTGATAATGCGTGCAGCTTGAATGCTGGACAGAAATTAAAGGACTGAAGTGAGAAAAGAGGAAGCCCATACAGAGCCAGTCCATAGCTTTCATCCCATATTTCATCCCTAAGGCCTCCCAGTAATTTCATGTCCAAAGATTTCAGCCAGCGGATTGCACATTAAAACTCATGCACTGAGCCTATTGTGCTCTACCACAAATCCTAGCCATTCTGTGTAGGAGAGTGCAAAACACTACAGGTTGACTATCCTTTAATTGGAATTCCGAACCCCAAAATACTAAAAAAGGCCAAAATTGTCCTCCTGGATGGCTGAGATAGTGCCACCTTTATTTTCTGATGGTTCAGGGTACATCAACTTTGTCTCATGCACAAAATTATTAAAAATATTATGTATAAAATTATCTTCAGGCTGTGTGTATAAGGTGAATACAAAAACATAAATAAATATAAATACAAAATACAAAACATAAATAAAACACTTGGGTCCCATCTCCAAGATATCTCTTTATGTATATTTAAACATTCCAAAAATTAAAAAAAAAAATCTGAAATCCAAAACACTTCTGGTTCCAAGCATTTTGGATAAAGGGAGACTCAGCCTGTACAATGAATGCAGAGCTGCCCTTGGGTGTTGGAAGCCTAGATTCAAATCAACACTCAGCCAAGATTTAGTCATAGTAGTAAAGCATTTATGACCATTTCTAATCTGAATGTTAAGTCCAGACCATAGTGAACACCACAGATTAGTGCCATAGAGTCTTGGTGCTGGAGGGACCTTTATTGTATTATTTTTGACAAAGTATTTGCATTGCACTTTAACATGTTATCACTGTAATCCCTCCAAAAACTCCTATAAAGTAGGATTATATGGTTATATTCACAGTGCATATGTGGAGTGAAGACTGCATTTCAGAGACTGTTGTCTTTCCAAAGTTTCCTAGATCGTTCATGGCAGAGAATAGATTTTAACTAACTTGTTCTCTTACATCCAACTAATTGTTATACAGAAAAGACATGGAAAGACACTTGATTTTAATGCAGCAGTGATGGGCTCTAAACTCAAACATAATAGAAGTAAGGCAGGATTAACCCTTACTATAATGGAGTACATGCATGAAAGAATCTTCCCCCAGCTACTTATTTCTTTGTAGGAGAAAAGATACACATAACCTACTTTTTCCTGCATGGATAGAACAACCGTTTGGGGAAGTGGGAGGGATTTTGAATAGAAAAGCATCCCATCGGGAAAAAGATTAAAATGCCACCTGCTGGTTTGTTGTTGTTGCTATATGCCTTGAAGAAAACTCCAATTTATGGTGACCCTACCCTAGGATTTTCTTGATAGGATTTATTCAGAGATTTTTTCCCCATTACCTCCTTCTCAGGCTGAAAGACTGTGACTTGCCCGAGGGCACCCAGTAGATTTCCATGGCTGAGTAAACATTTGGATCCCGGTCCTAGTCCAAAACTCAGGCCACTTCACCACATTGGATCTCCCTTCACCCTGCTGGTATTCTAGTCAAAAACCAAAACAAAACAAAAAGATATTCAGACAGATAGCTTTGTTAGTCTAGAATATCAGTATGCAAAGGTATCTTGTAGCACCTTTGAGACTAACTGAAAGAAAAGAGTTGTAGCATAAGCTTTTGTAGACTTCGTCTGCTTCCTCCATGCCTTTGAGGGAGTAGATCAAGGCTGTGAAAGCTTATTCTACAACTTCTTTTGCACAATTACGTATGTACTCATGTATAAGTCTAGAAATTTTAGTTAAAAAATTGACCTAAAAAACTTGAGTCAGCTTATCCACAGGTCATTGTAAGTACAGTAGCCCCTCTGTTTTCGCAGGCGATCCATTCCAGAACTCTCCATGAAAACAGAAAATCACCACTATTCAAGCCCCTGAGGGTTTTCTTTGAATTGCCAGCAGATTTATCTCCTGAAACAGTTTGTCCTTCATCTGGAGACAGCCAAAAGGAGAAGACATTTGGCATTTTGACTCAGTGCTTCTCAACCTTTTGTCTTTCACATGTTTGGGACTTCAACTCCTAGAAGCCCCAGCCGTCTTGGCCAACCATGAGGAATCTTGGGAACTGAAGTCCAAAACATTTGGAGGACCAAAGATTGACAACCACATTTTTAACTATTGACATGAAATTTATCTAAGCATTGTGGACCTTTGTGTGTATTTTCCCCATGGCAGAGGTGAGTCGGAATGACACGTGGAAATGCAAGTTATAGTTAAAGCAGAAGTCACCAACCAGGCTCACCTCTCCCCCTCTATTATTATTATTATTATTTATTCCTCTATTTCAACTTTAAAAGGAAAAAAAATAGTAAGTTGTCATTTTGTTCTGAGAATGTCACCTTTATCAGGCAGTTTTAGTCAATAAAAGACCAGCCCTTTGGGGGAGCTTTTAGTGACTTGGCACCAGCCACAGATCAGTGTTAGTGTTCTCAAAGACACATTTTGCACAAAATCAAGTCTCCCGCTGTGCAATCAACAATGTTTTCAGAAAATTTTAATGCCAGTGTTGCTTCAAGGTCAACGCAAATCTCTCAGCACTGAGGGAGGGGTACTTTGGGGTGAGAACAACATGACTTGCCTTTTGTAGTTCATTACATTTTTGCTAAAACCATACTGGGCTGGCAGAGCTGCTGCTCAGTCCCCCTTTCAACTGCAGCTAAGAAACCAGAAGCTGGCCTTTGGTAAGAGTGGGAGCTGCCTCCCTGGAACAAATTTAGACACTCCCTCACCCCGCTCTCCCTTTGCCCCTGAATTAAAGAGGTTTCTCCCTCTATCATTAACTGTAAATTAAGAGTAATGAAGGTCCTGCTTAACAGAATTTGAAGTGAGAGACTTCAGAATCTGGCAGTCCTGGGTAGGTTTAGCCATAGCTAACCCAGAGTATAGAAATGTTATTTTGGGGGACAGCAACTCTCAGAATGCCTCAGCCAGCATGGATCCAGTGGCCGTCCTGCTTGACCATTCTTTATGTTCTACTCCAGAAAATGAACTTTCTCAAGCTTTGGCTTAATGGTGGTTAAAATAACAGCTTGTGTGTCTCTGTGCCTTCAAGTCACCTGTTGATTTATGACGACCCCGTGAATTTTGTCGGGTTTTCTTTGGCAAGGAATATTCAGTGGTGGTTTGCCAGTTCCTTACTCTGAAACAGATCTGACAACACCTGGTGTTCTTTGATGGTCTCCCATCCAAGTAGTAGCCAAGGCTGACCCTGCTAAGCTTCCAAGACCAGATGGGATCTTCTGCCTTTAGGATATTCAGGTTATTGAGAAGTCCCTGCTTCAGGGAGAGGTGGGACTGTAAAGACAGCAGTAGTGTTCCCATGGGTGACTTTCAGGGTCATAATGTAGATCTGTTAACATTTTGTACATATCAGACTAAAACTGGACAGCCAAGTATCCATCTTGCCCATCCATCCCACCACCAGTTCACCAGTAGGATGGCAATGCCAAAATGGTGCAGGTTGAGTATTGTATTATCCAAAATGCTTGGCATCAGAGGTTTGGGGATTTTGGAATATTTGCATATACACAATGAGACACCTTGGAGATGGGACCCAAGTCTAAACATAAAATTCATTTATGTTTTATATACACCTTATACATATAGTCTGATGGTAATTTTATGCACAACATTTTTAATATTTTTGTGCATGACACAAAAGTTTATGTAGAACGAACCATCAGAAAGCAGATGGTTTCTCAGCTACCCATGAAAAAAGGTTGGGATTTTTGGAGTATTTTGGGATATTTTGGATTTCGGAATTCCAGATAAGGAAGACTCAGCCTGTACAACCGGTACTTAGAATCCATCTCCCTAATCCTGAAGCTGCACATCCACACTCCTCAAAATCTGTCTACCAGAGAGCATCAGGAATTCCAGGGTGTGAACCTGGAGCTTTTGGATATGCAGCTAACAAAGCCATAGTCAAGTGAGCTGAATTGGGTTCAAGCCTTAGGATCATTTCCAGTTTCAGAAGGATCTGGGTCTTTCTAACATCAACTGCTGTGACTGGCTACCAGTACAAAGCCTCCAGACTGGCCAGGAGAGATATAACTCCTGGCAGTCTGACCTCCAGCCTGGCTCTGACTCCAGCCACTGACCTCAGAGACCGCATAGAGGTGGATAATATTTCTCACTCTGGATTCTCTGCCCCCAGGCAAGAATGGGCTTCTCTAGCATTCTCCAAGCACATATTTGCCATTTCTCTTCCTCTCCCAGCTTTAAGCCCCTGCTTCAGAACTGCTTCATTCAAGCAATCAAGGCAACCGCAAACCCCATAATCTGCAATTGGAATGCATTATGGAAATTGAGTCCATTTGCATAAATGTATGTAATTGACACACTTTACAAAATTTGCCTTTTGTACTATTCAGTTCAGATGTATCTCGGACATCCCCATGAAGGAACAAGTTGAGAGACAGAGACACTGGTTCCTTTCTCTGCATTTCCCTGAGTTTCATCCAAAGAGGGGATGATATACACTTCTCCCATTTGGACAAAAGCCAGACTTTTTATATGTCCAGTAGCATCAAAGCCAGCATGGTTTTGTGGTTTGAGTGGTAGACTAGGACTCTGGGAGACCATGGCTTGAATTGCCTCCCAGTCATGGAAACCACAGAATGGCCTTGGGCAAGTCACACTCTCTCATTCCTTAAAGGAATGGAGTGGCAAATCTCATGAATGGAGCATTCTGTCAAGATCCTGCCCCTTATTCCACCATTTATCTCACCAGATGAACAATTCTGCCTAACTCACTGTTACTACCATATGTGAAGACTTCCACAATCCCACTGCTACACCAAGAATGAATGCTTCCCCTCGTTCCCACCTCAGCCACCAATGTAAGGACCCACTGCTGTGGCCACCACTGCAGGGACGTACTAGATCTACTAGATTCCCCACAAGGTTCCTGAGTGGAATATTATGCAGTTTCTATCCCCACTGAACACCCTCTCTCCTTATTCTCTGCTGCCTACATAGACATTGTGTCTGAACCCATTCTTTATATACATAGCTTTGCCAAATGTCAAAGCGTATGATACACAAAACCAATACTTTATTAATTGAAGCTTGAACATAACAAAAGAGACTTAATATTTTAATATATCTAAAATAAATATTTTACCCTCACACTCTTCTCTTTAAGCTATTTACTTATTTACTTACTTTATTTATAGGCCGCCTGTCTCCCAGGCTGGGACCCAAGGTGGCTTCCATAAGAACCAAGGTGGCTTCCAGTTTTGACTCTTAAACCCTACTCATTAATCTCTAAACATGACTAAGGCTGCTGCCACACTGCAGAATTAATCCAGTTTGACATTGCTTTATCTGTCATGGCTCCATGCTGTGGAGTCCTGGGGTGTGTTGTGTGTTGTGGCACCAGAGTTCTTTGACAGAAAAGGCTAAATAGCTCACAAAACTGCAAATCCCAGAACTCCATAGCATTGAGACATGGCAATTAAAGGGGTGTCAAACTGTCTTAATTCTGCTGTGTACATGCAGCCTGGTTTAACCCTAATCCTCGTTCTTCCCAATTTTGGGGGGCAAGCAGGATACATAGTATTATTATTATTATTATTATTATTATTATTATTATTATTCACCCCACACCAAACTCACCACTCACAATCCCCTCCCACCTGCCCCTTGCTTGATTACTGCTATTACCCAATACATATGGAACCAAATTATCTTAACAGAAAACAACATTCTCTACAAAAAGTCCATAACATCACACATTCATCATGTCATAAATGTGAACAGAGCAGTCTCATGTGCAGAGCTGAACGTGCACATAGGAGCCCTTGTGTCTATTTGCATGCCCAGATTGCAGCTGTTGATTAAGATAAGTAATGCTCTCTGGCTAAATATGAAAACATATGATCATCTTTTCTTCCCAGGGTTCACTGCTTCCACTACTTGATTCCCTTGGCCAAGCAAGGAAACTATGCCATTGTTGCCAATGTCGAGAGCATGGACTATGACCCCCTGGTGGTGCGCCTCAATAAGGACATCAGTGCTATTGAGGAAGCCATGAGCGCCAGTCTTCAGCAGCACAAGTTCCAGTACATCTTTGAAGGTTAGTTTCCTTCCAGGAACTGGGCATCAGTGGCACATACAGTTTGGAACAAAAGTGATGAATGCCCTTTTCGGAGCAAAATAAGCCTTACTGGATCCGAATATGCAGTTACAGACTAAGTCAGATTGAATTAAGACATGAGCTTATGGAAACTGATGTTCAATTGGGCTAATTCACATGGAGGTGGTAGATCTTTGGGCAATCTGGACTGCTGTAATTGCAAATGGTGGGCAGAGGGTGAAGTTACCAATATCACATGTTTGGAAACTCTCTTCCCCCATGAGAGAGAAAAAAACCTCCACACAGAAAACTTAGGTGTCTGTGGAGAAGGGTTGGGTTTATTGTTACTTCGTGGCATACTGGTTTCCTGCATGGCAAGGATGGCAAGGGCACAAAGAAACTTTCAACCATTGTGGGTCTCTATTTGAAGCCATACAATCCCAGACAAGGGTTTTCCCCACCAGTGAGAGAGGGGATACCTTTCAAAACATCTGAAAGCTTGCTGATCGCATGACTCTTGGGTGTCTTTCTGGATGATGGTGAGATTGCTTGATAGGACCTGGATTTCAATTCCTAGAGGTAGGAAGCAGATGCGGATTCACTCTGGGAGCCTCATCAGTTGGAATCCAACTTAACTAGTTACTTATAATTTTAACGTTTTTTGCCACTCCACAGTTATGGCAAGGGCTCCCCCCAATTATGAAGGAGGGGAATAAGGAGAGTGAACAACTTTTTTTAACAGAAATACTTTGATGCCTCTTCCAATTTGAATCAGATCTCGAACCAATTTACGACATCATAAAACAATAACAATAAATTAAATTGATGTTATTGTGGTGATGCAGTTGCCAGGTTGGATTATGGGATCGGGCTCTTTTATCTTGAACAGACTGTGGAGAAGACAAGGTACTATAAAACTCCATTAAGGATAATGAAGGTATCTGTCCTCCTCACCTTCCTAAATCCAACGGAAACTCTGTTGTGGACACTCCTGGACACCCCCTCCCTCCTTCTTTATAGAGAAGGCAGTGTCTATGTTGGGAGAAGATAGTGCAACTGAAAAAGTTGGGGTTCAGAAGATGTGGGAGCATAGGTAACTTTGCCCATCTTGACAGCTTTATGGTGTTTCATCCCACTCCACATTCTATTTACAGGAGCTGCAATCCCTTTATCCAACCTGACCAACCCTATCTTGTCATTAAACACAAACAAAATCATTTCCATGGTTGGCAGAAAGATATGTTTGCAATAAATACCTAAACCATTCCAAGATGTAATAAATTACAGAAAGATGAGTGTTTCTATATTGTTATAGAAAGGTGAGATGTCTGTATTGGGCCTGAATCTTGTTGGGTGTCCCAACTAGCATAGATCAGTTGTTGAATGACGAATCAACATTCAGGTATAATCCCATTGCTTCAGTGCATCTGCTCTAGCTGGGACTTCCAATAGGATTCAGGCCCAGATGATCATACAAAGGTAGGCAACATCTCATAGACCCAGCATGGTACAACTCTGGAGACCAGGGTTTGATTCCCCACTCAGCCATGGAAATCCACTTGGGTGAGTCTCAGCCCCAGACTACCCCATTATAGGGTCACCATAAGTTGGAAATGACAACAACAAGCCAACAGCTTACTTGAAGACTTGTTTCTTTCAATGTGAAGACCCACCCTATTCTAAAGGCTCAGAGTGGACAACAAAGTGCTAAAAATGATTTCTAAAAAAGCCTTCCAGAAATTATCCCCAGGCAGCATTTATCCCAGAGTGAATTCTTCTTGGCCATATATAAAAAACCTTTTACTTCCACAGTGTTGAGGAGGGGACATTTCTACTGTCTGCTGTGCTTGTCCTGAACATTTGCAGACAGAGAAGGAATGGTAGGGGTACAGAAACAAGCACCAGCAGTGTGGTAGCCCCAAAGCAGAATCGACAGACACCTCGGGATCCAACAAAGTTCTGGAGTGCTGAGCTGTTTCTGTGGATTCTCTCCTAGCATCCTAAACAGCCAACTCCACTCTCACATCTCTCCCTTCCCTCCACCACAGCGTTTCTTCCATTACATTTTATTAACCGGGCCAGCCAAAATTGTAAAACTAACTTAGAAACATACACTGAATTTTTGTCATGTTTATCCCAAGAGAATTTGGTGCTGTAGAAAAGCAGAACATTAGCTGCTTCACATACTCCATTAAGCAGAATCAAGTTATTTTACAAGTTACCATTGTGCAGAAAGATTTTTTTTAAAAAAAATCTGCTTCTTATGGTTGCCTGTGTATGAAATCTGTCCCACGTTTCCTATTCCCTCTAGGTCTGGGCCACTTGATTTCCTGTATCCTCATCAATGGGGCCCAGTACTTCAAGCGCATCAGCGAGTCGGGCATCAAGAAGATGTGTCGAAATATCTTCATCCTTCAGCAGAACCTGACCAACATCACCATGTCACGGGAAGCTGACCTGGACTTTGCAAGGTTGGATGGTCACTCTGGCCCTATTAACATTGGGATGAAAGGTTGAAGGGCAAAAGCTGAACCTGGGAGCTGTTGTGCCAAGGGTTTAGTGCCCAAGTGCCAGCTTGGTAGGACTTTCCTTTCCCCATATATGAGAAAACACATTGCTAAAAGTCTCTATAAATCACTGTAGCAAAATAGCCTGCCCTCTCAAGCAGGCAACTACCATGTCCACAAATGGGGAATCATATGTTTTGGCTCTTGGAGCCTTCTTTTACAACATCAAAACTGCCTCCTCAAGAGAGGAGGGTCCCTTGCAGGTGTGGCCAATGAATCGTGCGCCATAGGGAGTTTCCACCTACAGTAGCTTTAGGAAGAGCAGCAATAAAATCCAGAAGGAATTGGCTGCTCCCTGTGTGGCAGATCCACTGGCTAGTTCTGAATTTTATGTTATTGATTTATTTATTTTGCAATAAACTCTCCACATTTTTCACACACACAAAAATGCCCACCAGAAACACCCATAGTGAGGGTGGGGGTGCTGGTGCAAAACTGGTGGGTTTTTAATGCAAAAAGACATGTTTGTGTATCTGGCCAAAAAGTGGCTTTGTACAAAAAGAAAGAATTATCACGTGAGAAATGTGTTTTTGCAGGGAAAAAAACTATATGATTTTCATGGAAACCTGTATTTCAGCACTGAATAATTTCTCAAAACACTTCGGGATATACGAAAACTAGGCAAAAACTGCAATATTTGTTACCTCTGTATTATCCTTCCTGACCAAGTTTTCCAAGCGGAAACCTGTTTTTCATCCAAAAGACAGATAACTATAAATATTCTTTTCCTCTTTACTGCCATAGCTCATATGTGACTCTGCAAATCTACATGAAGCTGTTTTTTGTTTTTGTTTTTAAGTATCAAAGGCCCAAGAGAATTCAGTTTAGAGGCTGGCTGCCGCAACTGGGCTAAATGTTTGCAAATCAAACATCCCCATTTCGGAATAAGATGGTTGCACCATGTCTGAATTTTAGTTTTGTTTTAGAGTTTTAAATACAGAAAAGGTTTCCAGGCTCACTCTGTGGCATCTCTCTTTTGAAAAGAACGGTAAGCTGAGAACCAGTAGCTAGGAACACAAAAATTATTCCAAGTCTTTTAGTTTCAATTGGAGTCTAACTGGACTAAGATACTGGAAGGCCAGGGTTCGAATCCCCACTTTGCTATACAAACCTCCTGGGTGACTTTGAGCAAGTCACACTCTCTCAACCTTTGAGGACAGGAGTGGCAAAGCCCCTTCGAACAAACCTTGCCAAGATAACCCCATGATAGGTTCACCTTTGGCTCGCCATTGTCAGAAATGATTTACCGAATCAGTGAAATTATTGGAATTATCAGACTTGTTTGAACACAACACTTAACAACAAATTCATTGGGACTGCTCTTATTAGGAATTACAGATGGGTTTCAGGCCATAGGGATATGAGCAAAGATCTATATAAAAATATTTGGCGGATTTTGTTCTTTCGTGGTGTCAGATTAGCTGCACAAACCATCACTTATGGTGTATAGTTTGGCTCAAGCCATCTGTGTTGCTGAGCGCCAAATCATTCCTTGCAAATCGTCACCACCATTTGCTCCTTCCTACTGCCTCTTTTTCGCCTGCTCAGATTTGGACAAGATTTGGTCTTACATTCCTAAATGTGCAGCGTGAATGTTGTCTCATACCACAAATCCTGTGTTCAGGTAGAACTGTGGCCTGGGCAATTTTTCCATACATAGTTTTGCAGTCATTCAGCACAGGCCATGAAGTAGCACCAAGGCTAGTGAAAATAAGTCTTAGGAGCACATACACCCCACACTCTGAAAAATTGCATTGATTTTGCAAACAGATAGAAGCACAGATCGCTCACTCACTAGTTCTCTCTCTCTGGCCGATTGTCTGTTTAATCTTGGTATTAGTCATTTCAGCAATGGGCAGTTGAATGCATGAAATATTCATAAGGATATTTTTGGGGTCAGAAATCAAAATGCCTGTCTGGATTGAGTGGGGGGGATATCTTTTGTTCCTATCCTCCCCTCCCTTCTTTGGACAAGAATAATCCACCCATAATGGACAGGGAAACGCATACAGTCTTTTGTCCCCCTTTTTCCCCGCCGTCGTCTTCTTCCTCAAGACCAAATTAGATGGGTGAAGAAGTCTGACTTGAGCAGATTTAGGGGGAACAAAGTCCTCTGGCAAGCTTCAATTATTTGGATTCTCATATGGGGAATGATCTCATTATTGAGTTAGCCTATTCATAATAACATTGACATGGGGAAATTGCAAAACCCCGAGGCAGAGAGGTGGGGGGGGACTCCATTACCAATTCTCTCCGGAATATAATTCTCAAATTCAATCATTTCCTTTTAAAATGATTTTTTTTTAAAAAAAAAACATACACACACACATACAACTTGAAATGTTAACTAAATTAGCTCAGGTTTTTGGCAGGAGGTGCAGGACTCGGAACATGTGCCAACAACAACTGGCACCCAAAACGAAGACCTGAGCACAAAGGACGGTTGGCAGGACTTGGCATCACAGGAGAAAGAGTCAAGAGAATAAACTGAGAGCAACATGAGTATGGGAGAGTGAGGTTGCTCTGTGGTTCAGAATGCATCTCTTCTAAGCATTTGTCATGTGTTGGTGCTAGGGTTGCCAAGTGAAATAAGGGAGGGGGCTCCTGTCCTTTTAATGCTTAGCAGTACCTGCTGAAATTCCCCCTTCTCCACAGCTGTTACAGGGACAGGAACCCTGTCTCTCATTTCACTTGGCAACCCTAGTACCAAGATCTCCTTAAGCAACATCTGCTGAATTTCCCTGTTCTGTACAACTAGTCAAGGGACAGGAGCTCTGTTTCTTGTTTCACTTGGCAACCCTAGTACCAAGACCTTCCTAAGCAACATCTGCTGAATTTTCCTCTTCTACACAACCATTAAAGGGACAGGAGCCCTGTCCCACATTTTACATGGCAACCCCAGTACCAACAACCCCTTAAGCAACATCTGCTAACTTTGAGCACGCCAGCAGATTCTGTATGGTGGCTGTATAACAGTGGCTTCCTATATCCAACTGTATTGCTAATATGGACTCATCCATCCCAGGTGTCTGACTTGGACTGCCTTGTGAGCATGGTGAGATTCTTTTGTCACACTCCGAGTCACTGTTTGTGTTTATGCAGCACCAACTGAGCACTAAATATGGCAAAGGCAGAAAGTGTGCAGCCCTCCCGATGTTGTCAGACTGAGACTTGCAATGGCCCTAGCCTGTATAGCCATGGTGAGGAATACTGGCAGTTCCTGCTCATTGACATTGAGTTATTGTTGGGTGCCTCCAACTTAGGATGACCCTATGGAGAACCTATCATGAGATTTTCTCAGGCTGAGGGTGTGTGTCTGGCTGAAGGTCATCTAGTGGGGTTCCATGACAGACCAGGGAATTGAACCCTGATCTCCAAAATCATAGTCTAGTGCTCATGCTGGCTCTCCAACATCTAGAGCAGTAATCCCCCAAACTGTGCTTTTTAAGAGATTTTGGTATTCAGCTCCCAGAATTCCAGACCATTGACCAACATAGCTGAGGCTTCTGGGAGCTTAAGTCCAAAATCTCTTAAAGGGCACAGTTTGGGGATCACTGATCTAGAGGTCTAAGCAATTCCCCTTGGGTCATTTTAGTTCACTGTATGAATAGATGAGCTTTCTTGGAGCTCTTCAACAAGCAGTGCCTAACAAGGAGAATCAGGACTGTGTACGAACTTGGAGTGTATTTGTGTCTATAGGTTAGCCATAATTCACTGGCCAATCTCACATAACTATATGCAGGCATTTCAAGTTGAATGATTTCAGGTAGCCAGACTGGAAAAGATGTCCAATGGAAACTAGCCACTTATGATCAGAGAAGACCACCCTAAACTAAATCATCTCATGGAGCACCTCTGTGGAAAGCAGCTTCATACATTGTGTGTGTTTGAGAGTGATGATGGATAAATGAAGCAAACTCGGTTTCCCTGAAAGATCCTCTTGCAATAGCAGGTTGTTCTGTGAGGTGTGATGTGGCTCTTGATAAGCAGCAACCTGGGAGGAATGCAGGCTGAGATGTTTTGGAGCCAGTTCAGTTCCTACTGAAATCTTTGGCAAACGTACCAAAAATTTGTTACCACCTCATTTTGACGCAGGGCTGAGGTGACAACATGCATTCACTTGGGGATGCAGATCTGCTTTGGTGCCAGTGCGTTGTGACAAATGAGACCAGCTTGCCAAGGTCCCTTTTCTGCTGTCATCGTATGGGTCTCTTGTTTTTAATTTTGTTCTGTAGCAAGCTGCAGGGGTTTTCCACTCTGGAGTAATCCAGAGTGTGTCTGTTCAAGCAGTGGGGATTTGATAATATAATGCTGCCATCTACTGACTCTTTCTGGTGGTAGACGCATGATTATTTACATTTATTTACTTTTTAATTAGTATGCTTCGTTTAGAGAGCCAGTGTGGCATAGTGGTTTGAGCGTTGGACTAGGACGCTGGAGACCAGGGTTCAAATCCCAGCTCAACTATAGAAACCCACTGGGTGATGTTGGACAAGTCACACACTCTCAGTCTCCAAGGATGGCAGTGGCAAACCCCTCTGAAGAAATTTGCCAAGAAACCCCCCTGACCTGAAGGCACACAACAACAACAACAACAAATGCTTCCATTAGCCCCTAAAGTTCAATGCAGTATATGCGTATGTGGCCATGGATCAGTCCCAAGTAGAGTAGATCCGTTCAGTCAATTGTTGAATGGTGAGTCAGCACATAGGTGCAACCAATTGACTGAATCGCTCTAGTCTGGTCAAAACTAACAATATGATTTTGGCTCTTAGCCTGTCCTTACAATTCTGCAAGGTTAAATGGAGAGCATATTTCCTAAGAATAAAACCAAGTAGTGCATTGCCCACAGATTTCATTGGAAGCCAAAGGGGCTCCAGAATCTCTGCCTGTACCCTTTTGTCTTTGAAATTGTGAGAGCGGTGTAGGCATGTGTGAAATGTCCTCTCTGTTTCTGATATCGATGTTTCTTTCAAAAGAAGACCTAGTTTCCATTCATTGCCCAGCGGTTCGCAGTTACAGGTACAGAGATGCACACATATATTCTCAGGGAATTCTTCCATGTGCAAAACTAAGGACTAGAGCAGAACCACCAATGGTTTGCTTCCTGCCTTTGGCTGTAAATGAAGGACCTGGAATACAAACAGATTGGAGAGCAGGGTTTGGGCCGGTAAGACCTTATGGCTTCCATAGCAGAAGGCTGAAGAATGCAATCCAAATTTCAAACTGAGTCTTAAAGAAGCACTCTAGGATGCTGTTATTCCCTCAAAATAGGTTTAGTGCCTTTAAAATTCAGCATGAAGCCCAGAGTGGATTCACTGCCTCAATGACATGGGAGCCTGGATTGGGCTCTGTCCTTGGGGCCAAGGCACATCTTTCATGAGCAGTTCCATTCCTTGTACTCCGATTCAAAAACATAGCCACGTTAGTCTGGATCGGTATGCAAAGAGATCTTGTAGCAGCTTGGAGACTAACTGAGGAATTGTAGTTTGTTGGGGCATCAGAGCTCTCTAATAGAGAAGGCTAAATGCCTCAGAAATCTACAATTCCCAGAAATCTGTAGCATTGAGCTGTGACAGTCAAAGCGGTGTCAAACTGAATTATTTCTGCAATGTGGAAGCAGCTCCAGTTAGTCTCAAAGGTGCTACAAGATCCCCTTGTGCTCCAGACACTCACCTTTCCCTTTTATCCTTAGAATCTCTCCCTGGATCTGGCGTTCAGGCCTCAAAGTCCCGGTATACTAAACAAATGGCTGTACTGTATTGATCAGTGGGCTTGGCATGGTAATGTGCTGCAGTTTTTAAATGAAAACAGGCACAGTTGAAGAAAATAAAATCAATAAAGTCCGAATACATAAAAAGTTAAACTCCCTGAACTCTTTATTTTTCAACGTTTATAAATGACGATGCAGAATCAGGATGCAAATCTTCATAAAATTTGTTTTCACAGGACAGAACAAATACTATTGGATTACATTTTTCTCCTCACTGCAAGATAGTTGCAAACACCTGCAGCTTGTGAAGACTATTTACAGTTTGGGACTTATTCTGTGCAAAAATATATAAATAAATAAAATGCATCATGTTTTATGCAGAAAATATTTTCTGCACAGGAAAACTGGTTTTGCTGTGCAGAAAAATCATTTGCTTCACAGAAAACATTTTCTTGGCATACTAAACGTGAAGCCACTCTGAGACCCAGTTCTGAGAATAATAATAATAATAATAATAATACCACCTGCACAACAAACAAAGTTTTCTGCACAGAAAACGCTGTTTTCTATGCTAGAAATTTGATTTCTGTGAAGAAATGTTATTTTTTTGTGATGAAAAGGCTATTTTCTCTGCAGGAAACTTGTTTTTTGTGCAGCAAACACAATTTTCTGTGCCAAAAAAAAAAAAAATCATAGGCATTTTTAATGCAGAACAAATCTTGAACTGCAAAGTTTTCAAATTTTCTTTCCATCCTTATATTCAGATACAAGTAGCCCTCCAAAATGATTTATATACCAACCAAGAAAGCCAGATAAAAATATCAAATCAGTGTGGAGAGATACTTAAAGGGCAAACCAGATGGTCTTTACTTAGTGCTGAAAAAGATAATAGCACCAGAAAAGCATGTGTAAATCTACAGCGCTATATAAATAAAGC
>NC_056526.1:5145342-5155852 GCF_019175285.1 Sceloporus undulatus | reverse complement strand
ATAATAATAATAATAATAATAATAATAATAATAATAATAATAATAATAATAGGTGACAACAATGGTGTCACTAGGATTGATGTCACCCAGTGTAGTAACTCATGATGTCTCACACATACACATGCCCCTTGACTTCCTCTCATACCACCCCCATACAAAAATCCTTAGTACATAATGTATTTTGCACTAATATTACTCATTGATTTTGATCCTGTTTATCACTGATGTAATGGCAGTAGTCGTGACATAAACAACTACCAAAATTAAAATTATACCTTTAAATTACAGTATCTTAGGCGCAGATTAAATTCATTTATATTTACATAGTTTCATGTTCTTAAAGTAAAAATTTGGTAAGATTTCAATGTTTTTAAAGACAATTTTGAAAGAATTTAAAAAGAATTAAAACCTTGAGGCCTCTTGTTCCTGCACCCACCGAGTCTTGCCTCCGTCACACCATCTCTTCCGCTGAGCTTCGAGGTTTTAAAGGAATGCAGGCAAAAACCACAGCCCATTTCTGCCAAAAGGTAGATATTTGGGGAGCAGAGCACCCGCTAAGGGAGTCCCCTGGTACAGTCCGAACCCCTGCACCCCGCTAGTGACAAGGATGTTCTAAAGACAGGGAGAATTAAGAAAAGTTCCTTTCTAGGGATTAGAACACCTACAATCCCTCAGGTGGTATGGCCATCGGTTGTGTTCGATATGGCATCTAGTCCGAAAAATACAGCAGATAACAGAGGGACAGATCACAGGGCCAGCCTGCGAAGAAGGAAGCTTGTTGTTGCTGCTGTTGTTGTATGCCTTCAAGTCATTTCTAACTTATGGCAACCCAATCTTGGGTTTCCTTGGCAAGTTTCTTCAGAGAGGATTTACCATTGCCATCCTCTGAGGCTGAGAGAGTGTGACGTATATGAACCATGGTCTCCAGAGCCCAAGTCCAACACTCAAACCACCACTATACCACGCAGTCCTTGCAAAATTCTGGCCTTGTTCCAGCTTTAAAATAGTAAAATAAAGAATTACATCCCTCTTAACAGCGCCTGCCTGAATTTTGCTTTATGTTTGCACCAAAAGAACACCCTTTGCTTAGTTTTCAATTAAGAACTTGGCTCCCAAAAAATATTTCCTTTCCTTTCATAATTTCCCCCTCCTTCTCTTGTTTGTCATCTTCCCTGTAGTTTCTGCTGAGCTCTGATCTCGGCACAGCTTTAATTAGCACTAATTAGCACTTGTGCTCCATTAACAAGAAAGCCCCAACTGTGGCGGATTAAGCGCCAGCCCCTCCGCTTTGCTGCGCCTATCTCTCGCTCTTATTCCCGTTTGCGTTGGGTGATCAAAGGGGAGGCGCCGGAGACGCAGGCAAGAAAACAGAGTTGCCAAGTTCAACCGCAGCTCCATGGTCTGCCTTCAAGGGAAAATTTAGGGTGGCCATGAGTCGGGGTCGACTCAAAGGCAGTTAACAACCACCACCACCTCATTCTTGGTTATAGTAGTGAGACTGTGGGAGTCTTCACATTATTAATTTATTTGTTTACAGTTCGCCCTCCGCATTTGCGGCTTTGACTTTTGCGCTTTGATTGTTTGCGGTTTTGATTAATATGTTCTGCCTAGGAATCTCTAGGTCCTCCAGCACAAGTTTGCATGAGGCTAACCATGGAGTTGTGTTGGAGAACCTAGAGGATCCTAGAGAAAGTACTCCTCTAGGCATTTGTCAGTCCCCCAGCATGATTCTGTAGTCAACTTCTGGTAAATGTTGACCATAAAGTTGCACTGGAGGATCTGGAGATTCCTAAAGAGGTGTTCTGTTAGGTAAAAATAGTAGCTTTTTTTTTATTTGCCATTTTCCCACATGTACGGGGGCCCTTCACCCCTAACCCCAGTGAATGTGGAGGGACCACTGTATTGTATTTATATTTATAAATTACAGTAGGTCCTCCACATTCAATGGAGTTAGAAACACAAGACTCCCATGAAAGTGGAAAAAACACAATTTTGTTAAAAAAAAATTAAAACCTGAGAGAACATCTTTCTAGGAATCTCTAGGTCCTCCAGGACAATTCTGTGGTCAAGACTTACCAGATGTTGGCCATGAAATTGTGCTGGAGGACCTACAAATGCATAGAGAAGTGTTCTCCCTAGGAATTTGTAGGTCCTCCAGCATGACCTATGGCAGACGTTGACAATAGAGTCACCCTAGAGGACCTAGGGATTCCTTGAGAAAATATATTAATCAAATCAGTGGATAATCAGATCCACAAACGTCAAAGGCTGCAAACGTGGCGGGCCAACTGTATTTTTATTTATATTAATGGGACTTACACATATGGAAGGGATAGTGAGTTAGGCAGAACCATTCATCTGATGAGATAAGTAGTGGAATAAGGGGAAGGAGCCTGTGCACAACAATGGGACGCTGGTGGCCGAGGTAGGGATCAGGGGAAGACCTCATTCTTGGTAGTAGCAGTGAGACTGTGGAAGTCTTCACATATGGTGGCAGCGGTGATGTAGGCAGAACCATGGCTCAACGTTGTCGAGCCATTGGCCTTGGCTCAGTGCTGTGGAAATGTGAGGATGCTATGGAATTATCTATGTCATAGTTGACCCGAAGGCATGTTCTCTCCCCCTGACACACACATATACACAGAAGCACACATATGTGTGTGTGCACACACACACATGCCCCAGGCAGGTCATTCTTCCAACCAGACCCTACTCTTCTGAAATCGTTCAGGGTCTTGTTGTTTTTCTGATTTTCTCTTTGTCAGTCTACACTTCCCATTGCTGCATCTCTCACAAGCCATTTCCCTTTAGCTACTTCCGAGGACTAAAGTCCCTGAGTGGCTGCCGCTAACATTTTCTTTACTGTCTTTCCTGTGGGACATCAATGTCATCACCTCCCTGCTTTGAGGGAAAAGCAGTCCAGCACCCTGAATCTCCCCAGCAGTGTCTCATGTAATGGAAGAGGGGCGAGTCGGACGTATAAGTTACCAAAAACCAAGGTTTATTTTTATGCCTTTCAGAGTATTGGACCTGAAGGCTCAAAACAAGTAAATGGTATTTAAGTGTGCATGAGCACACACTTTTAATATGACAAGAAAACAGCGGCAAAATGCTGAAATAGCCAGTATAGTTCCACCTCAACAGACAGCCCTGAGGCTTCAAAATCCTTCTCAGGAGGGTGTCCCCTTTAAATATGCTTCCTTTTTGCAGCCTGAATGTAAAATGAAGAAAGGCATAAAAAGAGAAAGACACCGCACGTTCTTTGCTCATGATGTGAGCTCAACCTCTCCTCAGTTTCACAGTTTGCACGCTAGACGTATCAGCGTCAGTTTTCCAGAAAATAATAAGTTGCCATATGTACATTTATCTGTTCATCTTACATCTTTTTTTAAAAAAGGAACCTGCTATAATACCCCTGCTACCATTTTTGAAAGAGTTACGGAATTGCTCTGGGGATCACAAGAGGGATGGGTTTGTGACGGCACAAGTGCAAGCCAATACACCTTCCATAACTGGATTTTCTCCATTCACCGTACTGAGTGGAACATTATTATTGTTGTTGCTGTTGTTATTATTATTCATTATTTATATAGCGCTGTAGATTTATACTTTTTGTGAGCGTTCACCTTGACAAAGAAAGATTGTGTCTGTTTACAAAGCAGCAAAGCTACCTCAGCTGTTCTAGGTGGCTTCCCCCCCCCCCTTTTTTTTTTTTTTTTCCTTCTTCTTGAGATTGACTTTCCCAAGTAGATACATTATTTCCCGGAGTCCAGTTTTAATCCTACATTTCTGACCTTTTAAATGTATAGCCACTCAGAGCATTGGTTGTGCTAAATTGGATGTCTTTTAGTTGCGGCGAGTGAACCGGCGCATTCCATTTTCTTAAACTGAAAACATGTTGAAAGGGGGGGGGGGACCTTTTCTCACCTGGCAGTCTGCGCAGGTGAGGAAGGGAGGGAAGGTGACCTTTTCAGGGTGCAAAAAAGCCACTGCCACACTCCCAGGGACATGACCGTTCAGAAAAAAGCGGACTTAAATCTTTTCCCTCCCTTTTTATTTTTAGCTGCCTCTGCCACTGGACTGGCTAGGCTGGCATAGAAGGAAGTAATCCAGATTTCAGCAACCGGTAGCCTTGGGCCAAAGCAACCACAATCCAATTCCAGAACATGAGGAAAGGATAACCATGGAAGTCAGGTTGATGGGTTCTGTCCCTGCTTTTTTCTTTTTTTTTCTTTTTGCTTGTTCGAAGTGGCCCAAATGCAAATTAATGTAGGGGATACTATGGCATCATCGAACTGCAACTGCCCACCATGCCCATTTCATAGGTAATTATTTTGTTGGTTGTGCTTATAGACTATCATGTCACCAAGTTCTCAAGGGCATTTACAACAACTGCTAGGTAATATACAGCATTTGAATATATCTTGGGCACTGTTAGAACATGAAAGAACAATGGTAAGATCCCATTGTGGGAGAAAGGCAGGATATAAATCCTAGAAATAAATCAAATAAAGATCACTGCATGGAATAAAAAGAGCTCATGGCATCTTCTATGAGACCAGCATAGCTGTGTCAACGGCCCAAAGGATCCACTGGCTTTATGGCATCTTCTCCCAGAAATTACTTTTGAGCAAATATTTCATTGCATCACTTCAGAGGCCAATTTGCTGATCTCCACGTTCTTGAGAAATAATGGTGGTGGAAAGGCATGCAGGGGTGTCCAAAATAATTGCAGCGGGCCCTTGGTATCTGCTGGCGTTTGGTTCCAAGACCTCCTATGGATACCAAAATCCATGGATGCTCAAATCCTATTATAAATAATGCAGTATTATTACTACTTTTACTACTACTACCACTACTGTGGGTCCTTGGTATCTGTTGAGGTTTGCTTCAAGGACCTCCGTGGATACCAGAATCCATGAATGCTCAAGTCCCATTATAAACAATGCAGTATTACTACTACTACTACTGCTGCTGCTACTACTAGAGTGGGCCCTTGGTATCTCTTGAGGTTTGGTTGCAGGACCCCGTGGATGCCAAAATCTATGGATGCTCAAGTCCTATTAAATATAATGGCAGAGTGAAACAGTGTCCCTTATATAAAATGAAAAAAGCAAGGTTTGCATTTAGAGCTTATCTTATTTTTGAGTATTTTCAAGCCATGGATGGTGAATCCATGGATTAAAAAAATCCACAGATGCAGAGGGCCAATTGTATGTCTTGAAATGGCATTTCTATCTTCCCTCCCTCTCTTTCTCTATAACATTGACATCTAGCATTCATCATAGTAATGTAGGTCTAACTGTCCATTCTCCCCTTGTTTCTTAATGTTTTTGCTAGTCTTTAGAATGGGTTCAAGCCACTCATTATGGAGCCAGTGTGATTTGCAAAGAGCTGCCTTCCCACAATCCCAAAACATTTGATTTTGAGAAATCGGCTCTCCTCTCATTTCTCCACGAAATCTCCCTTCTAGCTGGGAGTCTTCATGCTTTGACTCTGGGGGTCCGTTGGCTGAGCCATTACAGGCATTGCCATCCGAAAAAAGAGCAACTTCTCTAAGCTTTGCTGTGCGGATGCTACTGAGGAGAAGGATACATCAGTTGCTTCCTCGGTAGCAGGAGGGGGGGAAATATGACCCGCAAAGTATGTTGTTGTTATTGTTGTTGTTTGCCTTCAAGTTGTTTCCCATTTATGACAACCCCAAAGTGAAATCATATTAATAAAATTAATACGTGGATAAGATCTGAGGGTTTTGGGAGGCTCAGATCATTTCATCTGAAAATGGGCTTTAAATCTCATCTTGAATCAGCATCCTTTCTCCGTTCTGTAGGAGGAGGAGGAGGAGGAGGAGGATGATGATGATGATGATGATGATGATCTTTATTTCTATCCTGCCTTTTCCCCAGTGTTCAGGACTCAAAGCAGCTTATAACAATTCAAAAATGTATTGTTAAAATTCACAAGGTGCAAAAGTTAAAATAAGGTTAAAAATCAAAAGATTAAAATCAAATTAAAGCATATATCATTTTTCTTTTTTAAAAACCACACATGCCAGCGGAAGAGTTAGCGAGATCCAGCACATTATTTGGTGTGACTGGCATTATATAGTCAAGTATCAAACACCTGTCTAAATATAAATGTGGAAAGTGTTTTCCTTTTAAAGACCTGCTTTTGAAAGGGAAGGAGAAATAAATGTCATCACAGGGCCTTTTGCTGCTTTGTAGTCTGTATTTTTAATAATAAAAAACGGGTTCTACTTTTAATAGATATTTCATTGGCTGACCTTTTATTTTTGCGATTGAAGGTGCCAGTTTATTCTTTGAAACCTATTTTGCCAGATATCTTTTCGTGAGAAGGCAGGATATAAATATTTTCAGTGATGTATAGGTCAGGGATGTGGCTCTAGGGGGGACAAAATGGAGGCATTGTTCGCCAGGTAGTCCTGCCCCCTCGTGAAATTTTCCTTTATCCTCCTCAAATTCTAGCATTGCCAGGAAGGAAACACTGAAAATCATTCACTCCAAAAACTTTTATATTTGCTGCTTTCCCACTACTTTGGTCGCTTTCTCCCCCTTTTATCTTTGAATGCCTAAACTCTGCTACTAAGTGTTCTGCTAAAATTTTAAATTGCTGCAATGCTAGACATTTGGGGATGGAAGGAAAATGTCATGCAGAATTCTGATTTGGGGAGCCATTGTCTTTGTATTTCCCTCCCTCCAGCTATACACATGGCATAGGTGCTGCTGATTTCTAGAGATATACTTCTTCTGGACCTGGAGGTTCCATGTAACCATCAAGGAGTTAGTATAGCCATAAATCTTCTTTGTTGTATAATTCAGCAAATGAGGTTTACACTGGAACTTGGGTTTCTAATACAACTGAATTCTGCCCCAAGTTTCCTATGGAACAGCAGCATGGGCACAGCTAGGTCCCCTCCACACTGCAACTTATACCACTATCATTCTACTTTAATGGCCATAATTTCATCCTGTACAATTCTGGGAAGTGTACTTTAGGAACGGTCATACTTTTGGAAGAGATCCCTAGTGCTTCACTCAACTATCGTTCCCAGAACCATAGGATTTTATTTTATTAGGATGCAGCCATGGCAATTAAAGTGGAATCCTAGTACTATTAATTCTTTAGTGTGGAAAGGTCCATGGTTCAATCCTATGGAGTTCTGGAGTATGCAGTTTTGTTGTTGCTTGCTGTTTAGGAATATTTAGTCAATGTTTAGGGAGTCTAAGGAGGTGTATCTAGAAGTTTCAGCTGCAGAACTCTTTTTCCCCACCAAACAATTCTAGGCTTCAGTTCTAGGCTGCATCAATAGAAGTATAGTGTCTAGACCAAGGGAAGCAATAGTACCACTCTATTTGGTCAGATCTTACCTGGAATACTTTGTCCAGATTTGGGTATCACAATTCAAGAACAATGTTGGCAAGCTGGAGCATGTCCAGACGGGGGCAACCAAAATAGTAAAAGGTCTGGAAACCACCAAGCCCTATGAGGAGCTGGATATGTTTAGCGTGGAGAAGAGACGGTTAAGGTTATGATAGCTATGTTTGCATATTTCAAATGATATCCTATTGAGGATGGAACAAGCTTGTTTTCTGCTGCTCCAGAGGCTGAGCTACAGATTCAAGCTCCAGGACAAGAGATTCCACCTCAACATTAGGAAGACCTTCCTGAAGGTCAGAGTTGTTTCACTGTGGAAGACGCTGCCTTGGAGAGTGGTGGAGTCTCCTTTGGGGATTTTCAAACAGAGGCTTTGTAGGTTTTCAAATAGATTTTATTAATTTGTTCTCTCTAGGAATCTCTAGGTCCTCCAGCATAACTCTGCAAGAAGCTGACCATAGAGTTGTGCTGAAAGACCTAGAGATTACTAGAGAATACATTTCTCTGGGCATTTGTAGGTCCTCCAGCACGATTCCGTGATCAACCTCTGGCAAATGTTGACCATAGAGTTGCACTGGAGGACCTGAAGTTTCCTAGGGAGGTGTTCTCTTAGGTAAAAAGAAGTGTGGGGTTTTTGTTAATTTGTGGTTTTTCCACATTCACAGGGGTCCTTCACCCCTAACCCCAGCAAATGTGGAGGGGCCACTGTAAATATACCCAATACATCATTATCCCACTGTGTTTCTGGATAATGGAGTGCCCATTATCACAGATGGTCATCTTCCAAGCATGTTTTCATTATGTATTCCTGCATGGAAGGGGGGTTGGACCTCATGGCCCTCGCAATCTGTTCCAATTCTATGATCCTGTGAACATCTGAGATGTGTTTGATGGGGACATGGAGATGGGTGAGGGTCTTTCCCTTGTAGAATCCCTTGGGCTTCTTGCACTAAATGCCAAGGTATAAATTCTTAGCAGAAGTATATGAATACAAATGGACTATTTTGAGATAATCTCTTAATTGGGGGAACAGTGCCAGTCCTCCCCATTGTACCACCCGAGCACAGCTTCTTTGGTTGTCTTCTCTTGCCACACCTTTGTAACCTTTTATGAAAAAAAAGGTGAGGCTGGCACTATGGGGATGGATTACTGGATTTTGTCCCCAGATTAGCATATTTGGCAGATGGAGACTGTCTAAGAGTGGTTCAGAGTGGCATCTGTGGGCTGTCTGATGGGAACCCCTCAATGATGCACACCAGACGTAGGGAGCATTTGAACACCCTCCATCTCTCTGTGATGCAGACGTTCAATCCGCCCCACCATCAACCAGTTCTGGGCAGCCTGGAAGAAATAGTTGGTGCCAGCAGAAATTTAACAACTCAATTCTTGGTGTGTTTTTTGTGTCTATGTGTGTTTGGTGGGAATGGGGAAGCTGAAGATAGATAGTGCTTTGCAGGAACATTACTTGACAGAACAGATAAGCCGCGCTAGATCCTGATATGCATCTCTCCACCTGACAGACCAACACACTGTGACTATATTAGCTTAAATCTAATTACGTTTGAGTTAATATAAATTGTGGATAAGCCTGTATTTGTCAAATAAAGCCCAGCCCACAATCCAGTTAACGGCGGTCGCTCCTTTCTTTCCATTCATCTTTCAATCCTGTTTGCTGAGAATTGGATTAGCGGGCGAATTGACTCAGGGCCTTTGGCTGGTTTTTTATTTTATTTCGTGTCACTTGGAAAACGTGGCGGTGCTGGCAGCTGGATTCTGGGGGATCTCTAACCCCCTCAGAAAGTAACTTTTTGAAGCGCTGGGCATGACATTGTGATCTGATTTAGCAGGGCTACTCTTCAAACATTATTTTCTTTAGCTGCCTCTGTGTGTGATTTCTAGACATCATCCCAGGCATCCTGTAACATTTCAAGGGAGAAGGGAGAGTGTTTGCAATTGCCATGCCAGATTTGGCACACAGGCTCTCCATAGATTCATAAAATCTTAAAAGAATTAGAAGGCAGCACAAGCGCCATCGAATCCAAATCCCTGCCATGCAGGAATACGCAGCTAAAGCACTCCTGAAAGATGCCCATCTAACCTCTGTTTAAAGATCTCCAGAGATCAGTGTTGCCAACAAGCCTTGAAGATATTTTCCAGAATGTTTTACCAAAATCCCCGGAATTCCCCAACATTTACCAGAATATTCAGTCAAAATCCCCGAAAATAAATTTATTAAATTCCCCAGATTCCAAGGAATTCCCCAGAAATTGGCAACGTTGCCAAAAATAGTGAGTCTTCAACCTTCCAGATCAACCTATTGCACTATTGAATACCTCCTAGAGTTTTTCTTAAATGTTCTTCCTAATGTTTAGGTGGAATCTCTTTTCTTGTAATTTGAATACATTGATTGGTTTGCTTTTCTTCCATCCAGTTGCCATATTGGCTGGAAAAGAGGTTCTGGGAGATATATATATATATATATTGCACACTGCATTCCATACCAAATTGTATTATTTGTTCGAACTCAACAATACAGGCAGCCCTCCATGTTTGCGGCTTTGACCTTTGTGGATTTGGTTATTCGCAGATTTGATAAATATGTTCTCTCTAGGGATCTCTAGATCCTACAACACAACTCTATGGTCAAGTTCTTCTGGAAGTTGACCATAGAGTCATGCTGGATGACCTAGAGATTCCTAGAGATCACACTTTTCTGGGCATCTCTTGGTCCCCTGGTGCAATTCTATAGTCAGCGTGGAGTTGTGCTGGAGCACCTAGGGATTCCTAGAGATGACACCTTTTTAGGCATTTGTAGGTCCACCAGCACAACTCTCTGGTCAACGTCTGGCAGGACCTAGGGATTCCTAGAGAGGTGTTGTGTCTGTTTTTTTAAAACAACAGTGTTTTTTATTTGTGTTTTTCCACTTTCACAGCAGCCCTGCACCCCTAACCCCAGCAAATGTGGAGGGCCCACTGCCTATGTTTTAACCTGGTTTTAATTTTTTTCAGATTGTTTAATCGTTTTCTAGCTTTTGTATTTCATGGGTTTTCAACAGTGTTTTTTTTTAATATTAGTGTATACCACTTTGAGCCCCAGTCTAGGAAAAAGGCAGTA
>NC_056526.1:5143295-5145332 GCF_019175285.1 Sceloporus undulatus | reverse complement strand
AATAATAATAATAATAATAATAATAATAATAATAATAATAATAATAATAATAATTTGAAGCAAGTCACTAAGCTAGTTCTTGCCCTCAGTTCTCTGCCTGTCAGAAGGGAGCAAGGGCAATGCAGGCTGGTAAAGATGATGATGATGATGATGATGATGATGATGATGATGATTTATTTACATGCTGCCTCTCTATCAAAGATGAATTGTAGCTGCCATTGAGGCCTTTTGTTCTAGCCCAGACTTCTGGCAATGGTTCCCAAACAGTTCGCCTTCCGTGCAGCAGGCGACTTGCTGCTGCGTTTGTCGTTCCCAGCGGGCAGCTGAAATTGTTTTATATTTTTGTGCTGACTGGCACACTCTTCCCATTGCCTTTTCCCACCAAAGTGCTGACTGTCTCCTTCCTCTTCTTCAGGGTGGCATTTCATTTCCACCTCTCCCTTCGTTTGAGGGGAGGGAAAGTCGCTTAATATTCTTTATAAACTGGCATCTAGCTCAGATAATTTTTGTACTCCGCGCAGTAAAAATGCAAATCCCACTGACTTGCATGCTGTGGCAAGCATTAATAAGTGATGTTTAAATAGACTGGATTAGCTGTTTTTCTGATAGATGAACAAGATCCCGGCTTTCTCCCCCTCCCCTCCAATAATTTGCACATGCAAAATCAATTTGAATACAACACAATAAATTGAATTCAGGGGGATTTTTTTTGTGTTGGAAATTGCACTTATCGGCCTGAACCATTAAATTTACTGTTTAATGTGTACTTTCCAGCTCACTTGGTTAGAATTTCATTGCCCTTTATCTGTATAAATTTAATTAGGTCTGATATCATCAGTATATTATAGAACTAATTAAAGATGTAGATAAGGGAGGAGGGTGTTTCTTTAATGCCCTATAAAAGTTCCTCTTGGAAGGAAGTGGAGAATTTTTCCCTCTCGGCTTTGTCAAACACTTTGTGTGGGGCTAGCAGGAGCACAACACCCCAAGGATGGTTCAGATGCGATATTTGGTGGGTATGAATGGAAGCGTTCTCTCTCTCTCTCATTCGTTTCCTTAATTAACTAGCAATAAAGCACCATTGGAAGTGTGCGATCTTTTTGTAAACGATTTATCAATTGTCAGGGGTTTCCCTAGGTGAGGTGTGCAGGCAAAACGTGGCTTTGTGACGTAGTTGTTTGCTGACTCATCAGATCCCCGGAGAGGCCACCTCTCTCATTATGGCTGAATGGTTTAGTCATGTGCCTTTGAAAAATCACCTGGTGAAAGTGCAACATGGAGCACCTGTTGGGTGTGGAAGGATGCTGCCCTGTTGTTGTTAAGGGTCTGTTACCCAGAAGCCTGCACAGAACCAAAAAAGACAAGTTGCTTACCTGTAACTGCTAATTCTTCGAGTAGTCTTCCGTGAATTCACACATTTGGGTTATCCTGTGCCTGCACAGTGCATCCCAGAGATGGATTGTACAGACACAGGATAACTCAACTGTGTGAGTCACAGAGACCATGGAAGGGTTGCATACCTGTAACTCTATTTTTTCAAGTGGTCATCTGTGATTTCACACAATTGGGTCACATAACCTGCAGCCACAGGATCACACAATTGTGTGATTAAGAGAGACCATGAGGATGAATCCGGGAAAGCACATACGGTTGGCCCTCTGTTTTCGCAGGGGATCCGTTCTGGACAGACCCCTATGCAGACATATGGTGCTATGTAAATAAACATTAATACAGCCAGCCCTCCTTATAGGCAGGCTTGCCTTCCGTGGCTTTGAGCTTACACAGAAGGCAAGCCCCAGCAGAAATAATGGGGTGCATACTCGCGCCGCGCACCTGTAACGAGCTGACTGACAATCAGCCAATCGGAGGGCAGATGCCCCGAGCCAATCAGGTGCTAGATGAGGAATTTAAACATTCCACCTGGCAGTTGGGGTTTAAAATGTTGAGGGGAACAGTCAAGTCCAAGAGAGGACTGGGTTCCTGACGTTCCTGAGGGAATAGTTAGTGAGGGAACTGTTTGGTCCAGAGAGGGACCGT
>NC_056526.1:5141387-5143195 GCF_019175285.1 Sceloporus undulatus | reverse complement strand
TCAAATCTTGGCCAAATCAGGATTCAATCAGGAACTCTCCCTGATCACCTCTTGTACATTTTTGTGTCTGATTTGTTTTGCTTATACAGGCTGGTCCAGGGTTAGAGGTGAAAATTAGCATTTAAATGGAGAGAAGTCCTGATGGCACTCAAGGGAGATTGCTTCAGCCTCCTTGCCTTTCCACTGAGTTTTAAAAAAGAATCTGGGAAATTTACCTCCAAGGCAGTCAGCTCAAGATAAGATGATTTCTCCTCACAGACCTTTCCCAGAAAATTGGGGAGGGAGGGGGCTTTAAAAAACACCACCAGCATTTTTAAAAGGTGCTTTTTTGGTTCAAAATTTTGAGCAGAACACTCTGTCTGCTCAATGCAGGATCTTCCCCATTGATTCCTGGTGCATTTTGCAACCCCATTCATAGCTCTTGTCAGTACCACTGAAGTTTTTGCCTGGGATACCCCTGATCCTGCATGATTCCTGCCCATCTGTTAAGAGATCTTCCTGGGAAAGGTCTGTACTATGACTTCCTGCCACTTAACGTGTCTGATGTCTGCTCACCAAAAATAACAGGAGTGAGGAATCTTTTGGTTTTGTTGTTCTTAACTGCCTTCGCATCGATCTCAAACCATGGTGACCCTATGGATGAGACATCTCCAGGCCCCCTTGACCTCTACTGCTCTGCCCAGCTCCCGCAAACTCATATTTGTGGTCTCTTTAATAAAGTCCATCCATCTAGCATGTGGCCTTCCTATCTTTATTCTTCCCTCCACCTTTCCTAACATCATTGTCTTTTTCAGCAATTTGTGCCTTCTCACAATGTGTCCAAAGTATGATAGTCCAAGTCCAAGTCTTGTCATTTTGGCTTCTAGGGATATTTCTGGCTTGATCTGCTCTAGGACACATTTGTTTGATTTCTGGCTGTCCATAGAATCTGCAAGGGCCAAATCCAATGTAGGGTCTCCCTCACTGACTCTTGGTGTGTTTCCAAGCTCTTCCTGCACAGTTCTCTGGGCGCTCTAAAACGGCCACCTCCTTTTCCCTCCAGTCCCCTACAATTTACCTCAGCAAATTACCTCAGGGACTGGTATTACTTATCCACCCTACTCAGTTTACAGGTCATCTCTTACACAGTACCCTTGACTATTACCTCAGAGATTCCCCTCCCTGACTTATACCTCCTTATTTTCTGCTGAACTTTTTACTTTTTAAGTTCAACTCAAATCTCGGGTTTCTGGTAACTTGAACTCAGAACCCAGTACCACCAATTTCCTCTAGTTCACTCCTCCTCAAATTTCCAGCCACTGGATTTTACGTATCCCGGCGCTGCTCACCAATTATGTAATGGATACCCCAAACCTCAATCCTTTATATAAGCGCCTGGGACTTCTGTTATCCCAACGCTGCCACCCAATTTCTATTACGAACCCCCTTTCTTATGGCAGGTTATTTTCTAATATAGTAGCGTGGATATAATATATATGACTGACAAGCCTTTAGGTAAACCAAAATAAGAACTTTATTGAACAAAGGGTTAAAAACAGATTTTCCTTGAACTAAATGATACTATATAACTGTTAGTTCATGCACAGGTTACTTAGTTACATTCGTACTCTTTTACTTTGTTACTGTTATTTCGCTTTCGCCAAGTATTCCTTAATCACCTAAGGACTTTCCTATCCCTCTTTAGGCAATTCTTACTTCTAACTCAGCCACCAAGGCTAACAATATCCTTTCAGGTATAATGTAATCGAAACCCCTCTTTTAGTTCTGGCTACCCTGAGTCTCTCTTTTCTAGACTCCCCCAAAACTAA
>NC_056526.1:5131024-5141362 GCF_019175285.1 Sceloporus undulatus | reverse complement strand
AACTAACACGGTCCCTCTCTGGACCAAACAGTTCCCTCACTAACTTTCCCTCAGGACTCAGGCCCAGTCCTCTCTTGGACTTGACTGTTCCCCTCAACTTTAAACCCCAACTGCCAGGTGGAATGTTTAAATTCTCATCTAGCACCTGATTGGCTCGGGGCATCTGCCCTCCGATTGGCTGATTGTCAGTCAGCTCGTTACAGGTGCGCGGCGCGAGAGTATGCACCCCATTATTTCTGCTGGGGCTTGCCTTCTGTGTAAGCTCAAAAACCCCGGAAGGCAAGCCTGCCTATAAGGAGGGCTGGCTGTATTAATGTTTTATTTACATAGCACCATATGTCTGCATAGGGTCTGTCCGAACGGATCCCCTGCGAAAACAGAGGGCCAACCGTATGTGCTTTCCCGGATTCATCCTCATGGTCTCTCTTAATCACCACATTGTGTGATCCTGTGGCTGCAGGTTATGTGACCCAATTGTGTGAATCACATTGACCACTTGAAAATAGAGTTACAGGTATGCAACCCTTCCATGGTCTCTGTGACTCACCAGTTGAGTTATCCTGTGTCTGTACAATCCATCTCTGGGATGCACTGTGCAGGCCGGATAACCCAATGTGTGATTCACGGAGACTACTCCGAAGAATTAGCAGTTACAGGTAAGCAACTTGTCTTTTTTGGTTCTGTGCAGGCTTCTGGGTAACAGACCCTTAACAACAACGGCAGCCCCTTCCACACCCAACAGGTGCTCCATGTTGCACTTTCACCAGGTGATTTTCAAAGGCACATGACTAAACCATTCAATCCATAATGAAGAGGTGGCCTCTCGGGGATCTGAGATGTCAGCAAACAACTACGTCACAAAGCCACGTTTTGCCTGCACACCTCACCTAGGGACCCCTGACAATTGATAAATCGTTTCAAAGATCGCACACTTCCAATGGTGCTTTATTGCTAGTTAATTAAGGAACGAATGAGAGAGAGAGAGAACCTTCCATTCATACCCACCAAATATCGCATCTGAACCATCCTTGGGGTGTTGTGCTCCTGCTAGCCCCACACAAAGTGTTTGACAAAGCCGAGAGGGAAAAATTCTCCACTTCCTTCCAAGAGAACTTTTAGGGCTTAAAGAAACACCCTCCTCCCTTATCTACATCTTTAATTAGTTCTCTATATATACTGATGATATCAGACCTAATTAAATTTTACAGATAAAGGCAATGAAATTCTCAACCAAGTGAGCTGGAAAGTACACATTAACAGTAAATTTAATGGTTCAGGCCGATAAGTGCAATTTCCAACACAAAAAAATCCCCCTGAATTCAATTTATTGTGTTGTATTCAAATTGTTTTGCATGTGCAAATTATTGGGGGAGGGGGAGAAAGCGGGATCTTGTTCATCTATCGAAAAACAGCTATCCGTCTATTTAAACCATCACTTATTATGCTTGCCACAGCATGCAGTCAGTGGGATTTGCATTTTTACTGCGCGAGTACAAAAATTATCTGAGCTAGATGCCCGTTTTAAAGAATATTAAGCGACTTTCCCTCCCTTCAAACGAAGGGAGAGGTGGAATGAATGCCACCCTGAAGAAGAGGGAGGAGACAGTCAGCACTTTGGTGGGAAAAGGCAATGGGAAGAGTGTGCCAGTCAGCACAAAAATATAAAACAATTTCAGCTGCCCGCTGGGAACGACAAACCAGCAGCAAGTCGCCTGCTGCACGGAAGGCGAACTGTTGGGAACCATTGCCAGAAGTCTGGGCTAGTACAAAAGGCCTCAATGGCAGCTACAATTCATCTTTGATAGAGAGGCAGCATGTAAATAAATCATCTCATCTCATCATCATCATCATCATCATCATCATCATCATTCTACCAGCCTGCATTGCCCTTGCTCCCTTCTGACAGGCAGGACTGAGGGCAAGAACTAGCTTAGTGACTTGCTTCAATTATTATTATTATTATTATTATTATTATTACTGCCTTTTTCCTAGATGGGGCTCAAATGGTATACACTAATATTAAAAAAAAAACACTGTTGAAAACCCATGAAATACAAAAGCTAGAAAACGATTAACAATCTGAAAAAAATTAAAACCAGGTTTAAAACATGGCAGTGGGCCCTCCACATTTGCTGGGGTTAGGGGCAGGGCTGTGTTGAAGTGGAAAAACACAAATAAAAAACACTGTTGTTTTAAAAAAACAGACACAACACCTCTCTAGGAATCCCTAGGTCCTGCCAGACGTTGACCAGAGTTGTGCTGGGGACCTACAAATGCCTAAAAAGGTGTCATCTCTAGGATTCCTAGGTGCTCCAGCACAACTCCCGCTGACTATAGAATTGCACCAGGGGCCAAGAGATGCCCAGAAAAGTGTGATCTCTAGGAATCTCTAGGTCATCCAGCATGACTCTATGGTCAACTTCCAGAAGAACTTGACCATAGAGTTGTGTTGTAGGATCTAGAGATCCCTAGAGAGAACAATTTATCAATCTGCGAATAACCAAATCCACAAAGGTCAAAGCCGCAAACATGGAGGGCTGCCTGTATTGTTGAGTTCGAACAATAATACAATTTGGTATGGACATGCGTGTGCAATTATATATATATACTCCAGAACCTCTTTTCCAGCCAATATGGCAACTGGATGGAAGAAAAGCAAACCCATCAATGTATTCAAATTACAAGAAAGATTCCACCTAAACATTAGGAAGAACATTTAAGAAAAACTCTAGGAGGTATTCAATAGTGCAATAGGTTGATCTGGAAGGTTGAAGACTCACTATTTGGCAACGTTGCCAATTTCTGGGGAATTCCTTGGAATCTGGGGAATTTATAATTTATTTTCGGGGATTTTGACTGAATATTCTGGTTAATTTGGGGAATTCTGGGGATTTTTGTAAAACATTCTGGAAAAAATTCTTCAGGCTTGTTGGCAACACTGATCTCTGAAGATCTTAAAACAGAGGTTAGATGGGCATCTTTCAGGAGTACTTTAGCTGCGTATTCCTGCATGGCAGGGATTTGGATTCGATGGCGTTGTGCTGCCTTCTATTCTTTTAAGATTTTATGAATCTATGGAGAGCCTGTGTGCCAATCTGGCATGGCAATTGCAAACACTCTCCCTTCTCCCTTGAAATGTTACAGGAGCCTGGGATGATGTCTAGAAATCCACACAGAGGCAGCTAAAGAAAATAATGTTTGAAGAGTAGCCTGCTAAATCAGATCACAATGTCATGCCCAGCGCTTCAAAAAGTTCTTCTGAGGGGGTTAGGATCCCCCAGAATCCAGCTGCCAGCACCGCCACTTTTCCAAGTGACACGAAATAAAATAAAAACCAGCCAAAGGCCCTGAGTCAATTTGCCCGCTAATCCATTCTCAGCAAACAGGATTGAAAGATGATGGAAAGAAAGGAGCGACCGCCGTTAACTGGAGTTGTGCGCTGGGCTTTATTTGCAAATCAGGCTTACCACAATTTATATAACTCAAAGTAATTAGATTTAAGCTAATATAGTCACGTGTGTTGGTCTGTCAGGTGGAGGTGCATTCAGGATCTAGCGCGGTTATCTGTTCTGTCAAGTAATGTTCCTGCCAAGCACTATCTATCTTCGCTTCCCCTTCCCACCAAACACACATAGACACAAAAAACACACCAAGAATTGAGTTGTTAAATTCTGTGGCACCAACTATTTCTTCCAGGCTGCCCAGAACTGGTTGATGGTGGGGCGGATTGAACGTCTGCATCACAGAGAGATGGAGGGTGTTCAAATGCTCCCTACGTTCTGGTGTGCATCATTGAGGGGTTCCATCAGACAGCCCACAGATGCCACTTCTGAACCACTCTTAGACAGTCTCATCTGCCAAATATGCTATCTGGGGACAAAATCCAGTAATCCATCCCCATAGTTCCGCCTCACCTTTTTTTTCATAAAAGGTTACAAAGGTGTTGGCAGAAAACAACCAAGAAGCTGTGTCTGTGTGGTACAATGGGGAGGACTGGCCTCCGTTCCCCCAATTAAGAGATTATCTCAAAATAGTCCATTTGTATTCATTTACTTCTGCTAAGAATTTTATACCTTGGCATTTAGTGCAAGAAGCCCAAGGGATTCTACAAGAGAAAGACCCTCACCCTCTCCATGTCCCCATCAAACACATCTCAGATGTTCACAGGCTCATAGAATTGGAACAGATTGCGGGGCCATGAGTCCAACCCCCCTCCATGCAGGAATACATAATGAAAACATGCTTGGAAGTGACCTCTGTGATAATGGGCATCCATTATCCAGAAACACAGTTGGGATAATGATTGTATTGGGTTATATTTACAGTGGCCCCTCCACATTTGCTGGGGTTATGGGTGAAGGACCCCTGTGAATGTGGAAAACCACACTTCTTTTACCTAAGAGAACACCTCCCTAGGAAACTTCAGGTCCTCCAGTGCAACTCTATGGTCAACATTTGCCAGAGTTGATCACGGAATCGTGCTGGAGGACCTACAAATGCCCAGAGAAATGTTTTCTCTAGTAATCTCTAGGTCTTTCAGCACAACTCTATGGTAGCTTCTTGCGAGTTATGCTGGAGGACCTAGAGATTCCTAGAGAGAACAAATAATAAAATCTATTGAAAACCTCCAAAGCCTCTGTTTGAAAATCCCAAGGAGACCCACCCATCTCCAAGGCAGCGTCTTCCACGTGAAACAACTCCTGACCTTCAGGAGGTCTTCCTAATGTTGAGGTGGAATCTCTTGTCCTGGAGCTTGAATCTGTAGCTCAGCCTCTGGAGCAGCAGTAAAACAAGCTTGTTCCATCCAATAGATATCATTTGAAATATGCAAACATAGCTATCATAACCTTAACCTCTCTTCTCCCCGCTAAACATATCCAGCTCCTCATAGGGCTGGTGGTTCCAACCTTTTACTATTTTGGTTGCCCCCGTCTGGACATGCTCCAGCTTGCCAACATTGTTCTTGAATTGTGATACCCAATCTGGACAAAGTATTCCAGGTAAGATCTGACCAAATAGAGTGGTACTATTGCTTTCCTGGTCTAGACACTATACTTCTATTGATGCAGCCTAGAACTGAAGCCTAGAATTGTTTGGTGGGGGGAAAAGAGTTCGCAGCTGAGACTTCTAGATACACCTCCTTAGACTCCCTAAACATTGACTAACTATTCCTAAACAGCAAGCAACAAACAAACTGCCTACTCCAGAACTCCATGGATTGAACCATGGACCTTCCACACTAAAGAATTAATATACTAGGATTCCACTTTAATTGCCATGGCTGCATCCTAATAAAATAAAATCCATGGTTCTGGGAACGATGTTGAGTGAAGCACTAGGGATCTCTTCCAAAGTATGACCTTCCTAAAGTACACTCCCAGAATTGTACAGGATGAAATTATGGCCCTTAAAGTAGAATGATAGTGTTTAAGTTGCATGTTGGAGGGGGACCTAGCTGTGCCCATGCTGCTGTCCATAGGAAACTTGGGCGAATTCTCGTTGTATTAGAAACCCAAGTTCCGTGTAACCTCATTGCCGAATTATACAACAAAGAAGATTTATGGCTATACTAACTCCTTTTGGTTACATGGAACCTCCAGGTCCAGAAAAGTATATCTCTAGAAATCAGCAGCACCTATGCCATGTGTTAATGGAGGAGGAAATACCAAGACAATGGCTCCCCAAATCAGAATTCTGCATGACATTTCCTTCCATCCCCAAATGTCTGCATTGCAGCAATTAAAAATTTTGCAGAACACTTAGTAGCAGAGTTTAGGCATTCAAAAGATAAAAGGGGGAGAGAAAGCGCCAAGTAGTGGGAAAGCAGCAAATATAAAAGTTTTTGGAGTGAATGATTTTCAGTGTTTCCTTCCTGGCATGCTAGAATTTGAGGGGATAAAGGAAAATTTCACGGGGGCAGGACTACCTGGCGAACAATGCCTCCATTTTGTCCCCTGCTAGAGCCCATCCTGACCTATACATCACTGAAATATTTTATCCTGCCTTCTCACGAAAAGTTCTGGCAAAAATGGTTTCAAGTAATAAACGGCACTTCAATCGCAAAAATAAAAGGTCAGCCATGATATCTATTAAAGTAAACCCGTTTTTTATTTAAAATACAGATACAAGCGCAAAAGGCCCTGTGATTACATTTTTTCTCCTTCCCTTTCACAAAGCAGGTCTTTAAAGGAAAACACTTTCCACATTTATTTAGACAGGTGTTTGATACTTGACTATATAATGCCAGTCACACCAAATAATGTGCTGGATCTCGCTAACATCTTCCGCTGGTGGTGTGTTTTTTAAAAAGAAAATGATATATGCTTTATTTGATTTTAATCTTTTGATTTTTAACCTATTTTTAACTTTTGCACCTTGTGAATTTTAACAATACATTTTTGAATTGTTATAAGCTGCTTTGTGAGTCCTGAACACTGGAAAAGGCAGGATAGAAATAAAGACATCCATCATCCTCAACATCATCCTCCTCCTCCTCTCCCTCCTCTCTCCAGAACGGAGAAGAAAGGAGCTGATTCAAGATGATTAAAGACCATTTTCAGAAGAAATGATCTGAGCCTCCCCAAAACCTCAGATCTTATCCACGTATAATTTTATTAATTATGATTTCACTTTTGGGGTTGTCATAAATGGGAAACACTTGAAGGCAAAACACAACAATAACAACAACTTACTTTGCGTGGTCATATTTCCCCCCCTCTGCTCTGCGCAGAACATCGATGTATCCTTCTCCTCAGTAGCATCCGCACGCAAATCTTAGAAAGTTTGCTCTTTTTTTCGGATGGCAATGCCTTTTAATTTCTCTCTCTCTCTCCCCACTCCATTTTAAAGCATCAAGTAGACCTGATACTCCTACAAGTCACAAACACTCTACAACTCCAGGACATGGCACCAGTGCTGTACCTCTGGAAAGTGTCACTCCTGCAAAGGAGAAAGGTACTCCCGCACCCGGGGTCTCCACTGCAACAACCACAACGAGGCCAGGGCCTACGCCACCCAAAGAATCAGTGCCAACGACAGTGACAAAACCTGAGGGAAAGAAAGACACTGCAACCACACAGCCTCCATCAGGGGTCACACCACCCACCACAGATTTGAGGCATGAGACTGCAGGGACAAGTAGGGTAACGACAATCTCTCCAGAACACCATGTTCCATCTCCTGCCAGTGAGATTAATGGGACTTCCTTTCAAGCCGAAAGCAAGGTAAACATTATGGCTCAAAGCAGCAGGAAATGGTGGCACCAATACTAATGGGGCATTGAATCTGCTCTGGGTTTTTTATCTTTGAAGGAGTTGCCTAAGGTGTTTGTTGTTGTTATGTGCCTTCAGGTCGTTTCTGATTTATGGCGACCCTAAGGCCATAAATACCTGTCATCGGTTTTATTTGTACTGGTTACATCAGCCACAGTCAGCACAGCCAATGGTCAAGGATAGTGGGTGTATAGTGGGAGAGGCAGCATGGTGTAGTGGTGTGAGCCTTGGACTGTGGTCCAAACACAATGCAGAAGTAATCCAGTTTGAGACCGCTTTAACTGCCCTGGCTCAATACTAGGGAAATCTGGGAACTGTAGTTTTATGAGACATTTAGCCTTCTCAGTCAGAGCTCCATACCACAATAAACTGCAATTCCCAGGATTCCCTAGCACTGAGCCAGGACAGTTAAAGGGGTCTCAAACTGGATTATTTCTGCAGTGCGCTTTGGATCCATGTCACTCATTCTGGTTGTCTTTCGCACTTTCTGCTAGTGTGGAATCAAAAGAGAGAAATTGTGTTTATCCAGACTGGGAAGGGGTGAACCTGTGGTCCTCCAGATACTGAGCTCTCATCATCCTTTATCATTAGGAATTATAGTCCAAGCTTCTGAAGAACACCATGTCACTATGGAATCCTGAGATTGTAGTTTGTTGTGGCATCAGAGCTCTCTCACAGAGAAAGTTAAATATCTCACAAAACTGCAGATCCCAGAATTCCATTGTACTGAGCAAATTTATAGCACTTTATAAATAAAATTTAACAGCAACAACAACAGGTAAAGCACTTCATACTAAACTAACAGTGTCTAAGCGGTTTACAACTATAAGATAACTGTAAGCTAAAAGCAATGTTAAGCTGCATAATTTCTGCAGTATAGATTAGACCTCTCAGAGCACAGGGTGGATATTTGTTTCTTGCTCAATGAGAAATTGCATTAATAATAATAATAATAATAATAATAATAATAATAATAATAATAATATTTATAGGTTTGACATACAGATGTCAAGGTCATCTTGAATCATGATCCTATCCTCTGGGGTATTAGCTATTCCACTGTCTGACATTTATAAAGATATTGAACAAAAATTGGCCCAGGACAGAACCCCGAGGCACCCGACGAGTCAGTTCTCTTGGTGATGGAGAACAACCATTGGCGAGCACTTTCTGGGTTCAGTCTGTCAGCCAGTTACAGATGCAACTAACAGTAGCATTTTAAATATTTGAAAGGAAGTCATGTAGAAGATGGAATGAGCTTGTTTCTACTGTTCCAAATACTAGACCATGAACCAGTGAATTCAAATGGCAAGAAAAGGGATTCCACTTCTACATTAGAAAGAATTTCTTTACTTAAGTAGCTTTTGGACAGTGATAGAGATTACCTTGGAAGGTGGTGAGCATTCCTTCTTTGGAGGTCTTCAAACAGAGGTTGGGTGGACATCTTTTGGGAGTGCTTTAGTTGCATATTCTTGCATGGCAGGTTATTGGATCAGGGGGCCCTCGCAATCCCTTCCATTTCTATGATTCTATGCCTTTGTGTTTTGTATTTTTCAGATTGTTTGTGAAGACTCAGTACCATCCAAATACCCAGGAATTGTTCTGACCTTCAACGAGTCCAGGCCATGTGTAAGTACATCTTGTTTCTCCACCAGAAAACTTTTCTGATTCATGCATATTTTCACAAGATCCTATTATGGCAGCAATGGAGATAAATGTCTGAGAAATCACCACATCTAGAAAGCCTAGTCTGTGTCAATAATTAAAGCACTTTGCATATGCTAAGCCTTTGCAACAACTCTGGAAAGACTAAAACATGAATGCAAGAGCACCCTCCTGCTCATTTCCTCACCCATTGATACTCAGGTAACGTATTGAGATAATATGTAGCTCTCATGACTAATAGCCATGGACTGTTCTATCTTCTCTAAATCTGTGTAAACCACTTTTAAATCTATCCAGCTTGTCAGCCATCTAAACATGTGGTGACATCAATTCCATAGTGATGCATGGTGTGAAGAATTTTTTTTCTTTTGTCCAATCTTACTCTGCTGCCATTCAGCTCTAGTGGTTCATCTGGTAGTATGATGGAGAAAAGAAAACTTCTACTTACTCACCTACATCATACTTGGCATAATTTTAATAAAGATAAGTTCTGTTAGTCCTAGAAACATGAGAAGTTTTACTTGATACATTATAGCATTCTGATGTCACTTTAAATGCCCTCCATTCTATAGAGTTCTGGGATTTACAATTTTCGTATAGTATTTGGAATGCTCTTATGCTATAGGACTAGTGCTCTCTAGCAAAAAACCCAATTATCTCACAAAACTACAAGTCCCAGGATCCCATCAGATGGAGCCATGGCAGTTAAAGTGGTATCAAATTGTGATACTACATTATTATAATTATATACTTGGTAATTCTGTACCTTAAATGCACCACACTATTGTCTGCTGAACCATAGAAACTCAGTGGGTGGACCTAGGCAAGTCAGCCTAAGAGGAAGGCAATGGCAAACCTCCTCTGGAGAAATCTTGCCAAGAAAACTCAATGAAATGGGCATGATAAGTCAGAGGTGCATGACAACAACAAATTGTATACTCAGACTGATAGCTTCCTAGGGTTTCCAGAAGAGACCCTTCACTTCACCTGCAGTCTGACTTCTAGTTTGTTTGCATATTTTTTAACTGGAGACACCAAGGATTGAAACTGAAGCCTTCTCCTTGCAAAGCATCTGTTCTTTCTCTGAGTTGTGATTCCTTCCAAGTAGCAGCCACTCATGATAAATCAGTATAGTCATTTTAGAAACAATTCTTTTCTGTAGTAGAGAAGTCATTTGTGCCCAAATTGTAATACTATCCAATTTGTTAATGGGATCCTAAACATTTATCTCCTGACCTGCTGTGTTTTGAAACTCCAGTTTTGACTTGCAACGTGTGATTTGGAAGCCACTGGAACAAGCTCTGAGTTCTTGGCATTCACTCAGAACTGATCCAGCTGGGATTTTATCATTAAATGTTTGTTGTGCATAAATCATCTCTCAGCAAAGAGCTTGAAGCAATGC
>NC_056526.1:5113488-5130990 GCF_019175285.1 Sceloporus undulatus | reverse complement strand
GCGTCCCAATACCAATAGTCCATACTTTAATTCTAGATTCTTACTTGAATTGTAATAATGTATTGTATGCAAGGGGGACATGTTTTTGTAGCTCCCAGTGGACTAAAGCATTTTTTGTCTAACATGATCTCTAGGGAGTGTGGAAGGCATGCCCACCACATTTTGCAGTTCCCTGGGCTCCCCAGGAGTCAAATTTTTACAATTTCTTTCCAAAATGATTAAAAAAAAAATTTGCCTCAAAACCCTGCTTTTCTAATTTTTTGTCTTCTTTCAGAGACTTAGGAAGACTGAAACATGTCCAACAACAGAGGGTGTTTGGGGGCAGAAAAGTGGTTTATTTTTATGAACAGGTGCATTGGGAGGCTAAAAGCAGCCCCCAGTCATCCACAGTTCCCCATCCCTTCCCCACTGAATAGCTGTTATTGTTGGGGGGGGGGGAATCTTACAAATTTGGCTGGAATCTGTTTCCCTACAGTTTCTACTTATGAGTGGGCTTTTGCTCCTGAAGAAAAGATTAGAACTGGTCTTCCCAACAGCAGCACTTCTGGCATTTGAAGGCAGCGGCCATGTCTCCCTTTAACCATGCTCAACACTCTTTTATCAGACTAACCCACATTTACGCACTAGGAAGATGTGGCTTAAAGGCACCAGATCCCGCCTGATTTTGTAATCTAAGCAGGGTCAGCCCAGGTTAGTACTGGGATACAAGACTGCCAATGCGTACCAGGCACTGTATTTCAGAGGAAGGAAGTTGCAAAACCACCTCTGAGGATTCCTTGCCAACAACACGAAACTCATGGGGCCACCGTTAAGTCAACAGGCCACTTGAAGGTTAACACACACACAAGATAGGGCCACTATCCCCTGTGACATCTAGAATCTTGCTTGTCAAGTCTGGCTGATAAAAAGAGGCTAAATTGACATCTCCCATCCCTGACATCGTAGTCACTGTTCAGTTTTTTGCCCATGGCTTTGCCAGTGTTTGGGGGTAGAGTGTCTTCTGTCCAAATGATTTACTGTACAATGATTTGTGGTGGAGGACTCAAAAGTGTCCTTTCTCTGCCTTAAAAAAACTTTCTCATAACTTTACAATTGGTATGTTTTTCACAAATCTCCCTTTAAAATAAAGGAACTATCCAGACGTCCACCCATCCCGTTTTCGCCCTTTTTCTCTGCTCATTGGCTGAGTCATCACAAGGCCATCTTGGTGTCTTTTATTAATGGGACTTCAAGGCATTTTATCACATCCTTCATCTTTCTCTCCTGAATAGACCTGGGTTGGGCCGTCCTTACAGCAACTTCCCTTCAAATTATTTTTCTTGGCAGGCCTGACCAGAGAGATTCTCAACATTGGTCTGTATTGTATACACAAGGAGACAGAAAGGCAACGTCAAGCAATTCAGAACAGGCAGGCTTGCGTCCTTGCCCACTTTGACGCTTTGCAAGAAGCCCAAGCAAGCAATCCTTAATCCTTATCAAGCCTTACATCATCCCAGTAAATGGGACGCCTGAGGCTTTGGTATGTTTGGGTTGAGGCAGAATTTATAAGTGAGTCTGGGGCAACTTGTAAGATAATGTCCAGCTCCTTTGCCCAGATTGATGAAGCAAACTTAAATGTCCCACCATTTTTTGTTATGGATCAATTCCACTTGTCTTACACAGCTAAGAAAACTATTCAGAATAAGCTTTTTCCTGCACAACAACAGCAGGCAAAGAAGGGGACATGAAACACAGCCACTCCCAAGCTGCAATTCTTATCATTAAAACAAAACAATGTTAAGTTGGAATTCTCCTTTTAAAAATTGTCTCCCAACATTCAGTTCTAGCAGGTGATCCTGGGTTCTAGTATGAAGAGAGTCTTAGAATAGCTTCTCCCGCCTTACTTTCTCCAAGCCATGAACAATTTTACAGGTTGGGTCTTCCTTATAAAGAATTCCAAAATCCAAAATACTCCAAAACCCCAAATTTTTTTCCATGCACGTCTAAGATAGGGACACCTTTGCTTTGCTCTGATGGTTCAAAGTACACAAACTTTGTTTCATGTGCAAAATTATTAAAATGTTGTATAAAATTGACTTCAGGTTGTGGGCATAAGGTGTATATGAAACATAAATGAATTTCGTGTTTAGACTTGGGTCCCATCTCCAAGATAGCTCATTTTGTACATATATGCAAATACAGATATTCCAAAATCTATATTAAAAAAATTGAAATCCAGAATACTTCTGCTCCTAAGCATTTCAGATAAGGGAGGCTCAACCTATATACGTCTCTTATCATGTCTCCACTTATTTGCCTTTCCTTCCCCCCAAGCTCAATAGCCCCCAGCACTATAACCTTATAGAGCCAGTGTGGTGCAGTCAATATTGGACTAAGATTCTGAGAGATCAGAGTCGAAATTCTCATGTGGCCACAGAAACCGAGGGCAGGTGACACTCTCTCATTCCAAGAGGATGGCAAGGACAAACCTCTTTTGAAGAAATCTTGCCAAGAATCAAGCCTGTGATAGGCTTACCTTAGAGTTGCTGTAAGTCAGAAACAACTTGAAGGCACACAACAACAGTCCCTTGGTCATTCTGGCTGCCCTCCTGCAACCAAAATGATCTACTGAAGTGCTTCTTAAGCTATCCGACAGAGGAAGGACTGACAGTGTTATTTCTCCCAATGGGTCAGGGATTGGCATATTTGTGCCCACTGGTGACAACTGTTCCTTATTTACCTGGAAATTGGCTGCCAGTAGCTTGTGGACCAGTACCAGTCCATGACCTACCCTCTTGAGCAGCATTGATCTGCATTACGATCTATGAGCTCCATGCAAAAAGGCATTGTATTTGCCTATGCATGTTGAGAACTCTATACATGCAGCCGGTAGCAAACTTTGGATGCAAAAATGCTGTTTTGCAAAGACCGATGACTTCAGTCGTGGCCTGAAGAAGATGTGATAGGTCAAATTTATCTTTCCAAGGCCATTTTTGGGGCCGTCAACTGCCCGTCTCTGGGCTCAGTGAGGCCTTTTTTATCCAATGGGGAGTGATCTAGAAATTGAATATCTGTTGGCCTAAAATGGCTGGTCAGGGCTTGAATGTGGTGAAATTGTCCCTCATGCACCCTAAGGGATGGGGAGGCACATTTTGGGCAAAATTTTGTTTTGATTTTTTTTCAGAAGGGGAGGAAACAAGGTGACCCCATAACTGCTGACATTTGCTCACGCCTGTTGTAGGCCTTCTCAGGATTCTCTCTGTCATGTCCCTGAGTGTGCAAATGGAAAGAGAAAATAAAATGATGTATTTGGTCTGCAGGAATCTCTCCTGTTGCCATATTCAAGGGTTCCTGAACTCTGGAGCAAAAGGCGTCCAAAGCCATTGCTCCAATTATGCATGCTAACTCCTCAGATTATGACCTTTGCATATATAGTTTAGTTTTTGCATAATCCTTCCTGGTTCCACTAAACACAAGGAAATCTCTGCATCCTTCTCAATAAGAGAACCCTTGCTTTAACTCCTTCCATATGTTGAGATTCCCCTCTTTCTGGAGTCCTGAGCTTGTTCTGCAGCCTTGAGGGCTAGAAGCGTGTTGCCTGTACATGAGCGGAAGCTGCAAAGCACTTTTAGATGGGCTTCAGGAAGGCCAACCTCCCTGTGGATTGTACCAATCCATCCATGTCCCTTTTTGCATCCAAAAAGCCCTTTCTTTCCTAGTGTGGATTGCTCAACGCTGAACTTTCCTGACTATCCTAACCAATGTTTAAATAGGAGGCACTGTCTTTAAAATATATATCTATATACATACACATACAATTTTGCTGAGAAAGCCAATGGGGTTTAAAAACAAAACGAACAAACGAAATTGGCCACGGCAGACGGCTCTTGCGAAACTTTCTTCTAACTGTGGTACTTCCCCTTTGTATTGGCACTTGTGGCTGCAGTCTGAGTCTTCCGGTTTTACATTTTTTACTCTTTTTTTTTTTTTTTTGCTTAGTATGAAGTTTATCTTCTCTCTTTCTCTTTCTCGATCCTCTCATGGATTATAAATGTGTGTCCTCTTCCTCCTCAAGATCATCTTTTGTTAGGCTATCCATGGGGACGATCCAGCTGTCGGCAAGCTCTCCGTTTAGGTTGACCTTTTTCTCCTGCATCTCTGCTGAGGTCTCCATCACCTCGAGGGTTGGGTTGTCATGATAACCGTTCTCCATCGTCTGAAGTTCTTCAGTCAGACGCTGCTGTGAAATAAGGAGGACAGGTAGAGGGGTCAGCAAGGAGCTGAGAGCAGATGATGATGATGATGATTATAACAATAATAATGATGATTATTTATTTCTAACCCACCTCTCTCTAAAGACCGACAGATTAAATTTCAACAAGAAATTGGACATGTAACACCAGTTAAAAAATATATCACATCATAGTTTTTTGTGGGTTTTTCGGGCTGTGTGGCCCTGTTCTAGAAGAGTTTACTCCTGACGTTTTGCCAGCATCTATGGCTGGCATTTGCAGAAGGTTGTTAACAACAACAACAACAATTTTTTTTAATTTGAGTGAGCACTTTTCCAGGCTCACTCAGGTCAGCAGGGAAGAATCTGCTAGAGGTCCCAACTGCACATTATGCAAGGACCTCGCAACGGGCCTTTTCCATCTCAGCCCCAAGATTATGGAATTATCTTCCAGATGAGCTCTGCTCCACCACATCTTTAGATACTTTTAAGAAGAACCTTAAGACCTTCTTCTTTTCTCAAGCCTTCCCCCCATGAGATGTTACTTCATGTTTCACCCCCTCGGTTTGACGACCTTGTGATGGTTATGGATTTCCCTACTCAGCTGAACCTGTTGCTTTTATTGTTATTGTGACTGTTTTTAGATACTGTTTTAATTGTTTTTATCTTGATGTTTTTTTACTTAAACTTGTACACCGCTTTGATCAAAAATCGGAAAAGCGGGATATAAATAAACTATTTAATAATAATAATAATAATAATAATAATAATAATAATAATAATGCTTTATTTTTATACCGCTTTTCCGAGGTGATCAAAGCGGTTCACAGAATCATTTAAAACTTACACATCATAAAAACAACCTCACAAAAACCAATAAAAATCAAACAACATGCAATAAAGACAAGCAAGATGGTGGTCGGGAGGAGGGCTTGTCTTCTTAGCAGGCAGAGGCCTGTTGTTGTTGCTGGCCTGCTTCTCTCCCCCTCAAGATGGTGGTCGAGAGGAGGGCTTATCTGTAAACCTAATATGTAACCTTAGGCAAGTCACTCTCAGCCTCAGAGGAAGGCAATAGCAAATCCCCTCTGAACAAATTTTGCTAAGAAAACGCCATGACCTTAGGGATGCCATAAGTCTAAATGGCCTGAAAGCACACAACAACAACAACAACAACAGTCCTCCAGCAGCACTTTTGGTCAATTTCCAGTGGAAAGATTGTACTGGGGAAGCTACTTAAGTCAACATTTTTTAAAATGGCAGGAGCAAATACAGCAATCTGCAAATCATCAAATCCACAAATACTTAATCCGCAAATGTGGAGGGATGGCTGTAATTTTTTTTCCAGTTGCCATTTTGACACATAATTTTAAGTCACCTGCTGACTTATTGTGACTCCATGAATTTAACAGGGTTTTCTTAATATGGAATAGTTAGAGGTGTTTTTTTCCAGTTTCTTCCTGTAAAATACCACATACAGTAGCTGGTATTCATGTTCTGTCTCCCATCCAAGTACTAGCCAGGGCTGACCCTATTTAGCTTCCAAGATCAGATGGGATCTGGTGCCTTTCAATTCTTCGTCTAAACCAGCATCTCTTTCCTACTTCCCTTTGGGAGGGGGGACAACTCAGAACTGACCATTACAAATGAAGGTATCACGATTTTAGCAGGTAACTTAAGGAATGGGGTGTGACAGGCTTCTAAGGAAAGTTTGCAGCCTGGAGAAGTTACTTTTTTGAACCACAACTTCCAGAACCCCCCAGCTAGCATTAGCCATTTCAAAGCTGTAGTCCAAAAGATTTAATATGCCAAGTTCAGGTGACACTGTAGCACACACTTCCATAAAACACACAAAGCTTGGTTACCTGGTCTTTCCTTCGTGAAATACGCTGGTGGCAACAGCCATAGATGGCAGCCACAAGGAGGAGAGAGGCTGCCATACAGACGATGGTGATGATCAAGGGTAAGCCAAAGCGGTCTTCCGTGTCAAGGTCCATGGGTTTGCCACCATAGGTTAAGTTGCTCAGGCCAAGCTGTCGGAAGACCACAGAATGAATGTCAGAGAGCAAAGGAGTTGTCAAAGTGATGGTTATGACCTTTAAAGCCCTATACGGCTTGGGTCCACACAGTTTGAAAGACTGTATCTTCCTGTATGAACCTGCCCAAGTTTTAAGGTTTGGAGGGGGGGGAAGCTTTCTCTTGGTCCCACCACCTCCACAGGCACATTTGGAGAGGACATGGGACACAGCCTTCTCAATGGCTATTCCCAGGATGTGGAATTCCCTCCTGTTTGAAGTTCAGTCATTCTGACAGCAGGAAAAGACGTTTTATTCAGATAGGCCTTAGAGCCTTATTGTATTATTAAACAAACCTGGCATGCAAAAGCATGATGTTTGTCCTCTTCAGGTTGCAAAAGCATGGGACAGCGTGGTAAAAGCATCATTTTTGCAAAACGGATTTTTTCAGCTTGACAAAAGGGACACTTCTACAACCTTTTCCCATGCTTTTATAGCCTGAAAAGAATAAAAGTGAATAAAGTCATGCGGAAGGAGAAAAAAATGTGTATTTTCGTTTGCATGCTGGGTTTGCTTAATAATGCAGTATGACTCTTAGGTACAGAATTTATGAGGCAGAAAGAACTTTTAAGAGGACTGTGGTCGTTTTACCTTTTAATGTTTTTATTGTGTGTTATATTGTTTTAACTCTATCTTTTAACTGAACTGCCATTTAATTTTTTGCACAATTTTTTTTAAAAAAAATCCCTTCCTCCCTTCCCTTACGCGGGGGATTCATTCTGGACTCCCCCCGCGTAAGGGGAAAATTGCATATATTCGTGCCCCATTGAAAATAATGGGGCACGTGCACATGGTACTGCGGGGCCCACACATGCCATTGATAACGTTCTCCCACGGCTTCAGTGTATGTTGAAAGTCACATAAATGAAGCCTGCGTATGGCATGGGCTTGCTGTATATATACATTGTAATATTGTAATACACTAAATAATTCAAGGGACATAACTTGTGATTTGAGGGTAAATTGGAACTGAGATAGCTTCATTGATTTACTAAAGAATAAAAGTGGTTGGTGAGACTTCCTTTTAACCAAAACCGGCAAAAAGATAGGTAGAATATGCAAGGATTATCTTCGGTAATGAAGTTTGGAAATAATGAAGAATCTGTGCGTTTATACTTTAAATAGTCAACATAAGCTGCATTTGGATCCTATATAAGGAGCAGGGCAGGATATTAAACAAATACATAAATACATACCAACATACAGAAAGAGGCCTTCCTCTACCAAAATGCCACTTCTGACAGCCCAGAAATTTGGGTTGGCATTAGATTGTCTTGCCCACTATTTGGCTACCTGTATCCAACCCTCAATGTACTTTATACCCCAGAAAAAGTCTAGTCTTCATAGCAGTTAATAATAATAATAATAATAATAATAATAATAATAATAATAATAATAATAAATTTTTATTTATATCCCGCCCCTTTGAGGTCAATCGAGGGAGCTAACAATAATAAAATACAATATATATCAGAATCTACTTCCCTCTCCCCCCTTAAAAAGTTATTAAATCAATTATAATTAAAACCAACAAATTAAAACAACATAACACATACACACCATTACAAAATAGACAAAAACAAAACAGCAAACTGTGGCAGCATTCCACTCAAATTTCCAGAGAGGACCTTAGGGACTCTCATGAGAAGAGGGTTCCTGAGGCTGGGATTATCTATCCAGAAAAGGCCTGCCGGAAGAGATCCGTCTTGACAGCCTTTTTAAAGCTGTCTAAAGATGTCAATTGACGGATCTCGTCCGGCAGGTTGTTCCATAATCTGGGGGCAACAACAGAAAACGCCCTCAGGGAGGTAGCCGAAAGCCTAGATCTTTGAGGCTGCAGTAAATTCCTCCCAGTGTGCGGGGAGGATTGTATGGGAGGAGGCGATCCCTGAGATAGTTTGGACCCGAGCCATTTAGGGCTTTAAAGGTGATAACCAACACGTTGTACTGGGCCCGGAAACTAATAGGCAGCCAGTGGAGGGACTTTAATACCGGAGTAATATGGTCCCTCCTTGATGTTCCTGACACTACTCTGGCCGCCATATTCTGCACTAATTGCAGTTTCCAAATCAAGCACAAGGGTAGCCCCATGTAGAGCGCATTACAGAAGTCTAGACGTGAGGTTACCAGCGCGTGTACAACAGTCTCGAGATCCCTTACTTCCAGAAAAGGGCGCAGCTGGCGTATCAGCCAAAGCTGATAATAGGTGCTCCTGACCGTCGCATTCACCTGATTTATCATCAGGAGTGACGAGTCAAGGAGCACCCCCAGACTGCGAACGCAGTCACTGGAGGAGAGTGTGATCCCATTCAGGACCGGAGGTTGCAACCCAATTCTTGGTTTCGGGGCCACTACCGTGAGGACCTCCGTCTTGTCTGCATTCAGTTTCAATCTGTTTTTCCTCATCCAGCCCATTACTACCCAAAAACATTCACTGAGAGAAGAGACGCCATCAGAATACGAGGCCGACGAACGAAACATGGAGAAATAGATCTGGGTGTCATCAGAGTACTGATAACACCCAGCTCCATAATTCCGAATAATCTCACCGAGCGGCTTCATATAGATGTTAAATAACATCGGGGACAGTATAGCACCCTGTGGAACCCCTTTTACTGGAGCAACTGTCCCCGAGCAGCACCCTCTGGGACCTGCCCGAGAGGAGGGACCGGAACCACTGCAATGCAGTGCCTCCGATACCTAACCCCCTCAGGCGGTCCAAGAGGATGCCATGATCTATTGTGTCGAAAGCCGCTGAGAGGTCTAGGAGCATCAACAGGGTCACACTACCCCTGTCGATGCTCAGACGCAGATCGTCGGTCAAGGCAACCATGGCAGTCTCAACCCCAAAGCCTGTCCTGAAGCCAGTTTGAAATGGGTCTAGACAATTGGTTTCATCCAAGACAGCTTGGAGTTGAAGAGCAACCGCCCTCTCGATCACCTTGCTCAAAAATGATAGTAAAGAGACTGGCCTGTAATTATTCATATCCAGGGGGTCAAGGGAAGTTTTTTCCAGAAGCGGCCTAACAGCCGCTTCCTTCAAACAAGATGGAATATGTCCTTCCCTGAAGGACGCATTGATGATATCCATAAGGAACTTCCTCAATGCATCTTCCCCCTGGACGGCCAGCCATGATGGGCAAGGGTCGAGAGGGCAAGTTGTTTTCCTCACCCTAAAGCAGGAGTGGCAATTTTGTGGCTATTTTCTTCAAGGGGAGAAATCATGTGACATGCCAGATGTTACTGGACTGCAATCCCCAGCATTCCTAACTATCAGCTATGCTGGGAAGGACTGCTGAAAACTGCAGTCCAACAATTCCAGGAGGGCTACTTGATTCTCATGCTTGTTCTAGGTGGTGCTGAAGCACACTCCCTCATTTCCAGTATAGCTAATATTGAAGGATAATGGGATTGGAAATCCAACTTTATTTGGAGGGCTACAAGTTGCCCATCCCTGTTTTAAAGGCTCCAACTGATGTGTCATAGAGTCATAGTCATAGAATCGAAGAGTTGGAAGAGACCACAAGGGCCATCCAGTCCAACCCCCTGCCATGCAGGAAATCCAAATCAAAGCATCCTCGACAGATGGCCATCCAGCCTCTGCTTAAAGACCTCCAAGGAAGGAGACTCCACTACACTCCGAGGGAGTTTGTTCCACTGTCGAAAAGCCCTTACTGTCAGGAAGGTCCTCCTAATGTTGAGCTGGAATCTCTTTTCCTGTAGCTTGCATCCATTGTTCCGGGTCCTGTTCTCTGGAGCAGCAGAAAACAAGCTTGCTCCCTCCTCAATATGACATCTCTTCAAATATTTAAATAGGGCTATCATATCACCTCTTAACCTTCTTTCCTCCAGGCTAAACATCCCCAGCTCCCTGAGTCGTTCCTCATGGGGCATGGTTTCCAGACCCTTCACCATTTTTGTCGCCCTCCTTTGGACACGCTCCAGTTTCTCAATGTCCTTTTTGAATTGTGGTGCCCAGAACTGGACACAATATTCCAGGTGGGGCCTGACCGAGCCGCGTCCAGTGGATATTACTTTCCTTGATCTAGACACTAGACTTCTCTATTGATGAAGCCAAAATCGATTGGCCTTGTTAGAGCCAGCATCAAACTGTAGGCTCATGTTATATCAGCATTTCCACCTCCATCCTTCTTTCCCAATCTCTGCATTGTTTCTGTTATTGTGGGTGTGTTGTTGGTGCCTTCAAGTCTTTCTGACTATTGCGGACCCTAAGACAACCTATCACTGGGTTTTCTGGCAAGATCTGTTCAGAGGGGTTGCCATTGCCATCCTCTGAAGCTGAGAGGATGTGACTTGCCAGGTGGGTTTCCATGGCTGAGGAGGGATTTGAACCCAGAGCCCTCCAGAATCCAGTGCTCAAAACCCTAAGTAGTATTACATGTGGTTATCCAATGTAATTTATTGTTGCTGCTAATTTATTGTTTGAATGTTAAAGTGCATCGATTGTATTATGTTTAATTATTTGCGTAGAATGTGCGCCAGAGGCATGTTTTTTATCTATTTTAATTGATTGTTGCACAGAACGTGTACATTACAGAGAGCTAAATAATAATAATATAACAAACCGCAATAACTCCTTTTCTCCCTTGGCTGCATCAGCACTTCAGAAAAAATCCGGTCTGACGCGCTTTTAACTGCCAGGCTCAATGCTATGGAATCCTGGGATTTGTAGATAGCTGTGGCATCGGAGTCCCAAAATCCACAGCACTGGGCCAGGGCAGTTAAAGCGGTGTCAAACTGGGTTATTTCTGCAGTGTGGGTTGCAGCATCTGTCCTTAACAGGGTCGTGTTGTCCCAAGGATCCGCAAGCGAAGCGTACTTCCCAGCATCCCCCTTCTGCAAAAAAACAAACCATCATCCCAGTGCGGAAGAATTTAATCATCTGTTTTCATCACCGTCCGCCTCCTTAGAGGGATTAAAACTGGGGGAGAGGGAAATAGCAGGGAAAGGCAAAGGAGCTGGAGGGCATGCAATGTCCTGGTTCGCCTCTCCAACTGGCACCCCTTTCCAGACTAAAACCCCATCATCCTGCCTCTTGAGTGATGGGTTGCAGTCCAGCCTTCTAGAAGTAAGAAGGCGTGACAGGGATGCTGCAGAAGAACAGGTTTCCATTGGATGTGCCTTGGCAAAAGTCACACTCTCTCAGCCTCAGAGGAAGCAAAGGCAAACCCCTCTGAGCAAATCTGCCCAAGGAAACCACCCCAGGATAGGGTCCCAATATCAATATATATCAATATACACATTGATTCCTATGTACACGGATTCCGTGGCTTTATGGATACTGACTAGATACTTTATGGATAACTACACACATCTCTCTCTCTCTCTCTTTCAATGGATTAATTACCTAATCTATCTACAGACTGGATTATCTAATCTACATAGTAGAGAATATATATAAGATCATCTTATATCTTAGCTATAATCTTAATATATAATAGATTAGATAATCCAATCGGTAGATAGATTAGATAAGCGATCAATTGATATATTATATATTGATCTCCAGGGATGAAGGAGCCAGTGTGGCATCATGGTTAATTGGATGGACTATATATACATTGATTTCCATGTAAGGAAATATGTATGGACTATGACTTGGTGCCGGGTTCAAATACCTGCCCAGCCCATAGAAACCCCCTGGGAGACCTTGGGCAAGTCCCACTCTCTCAGCCTCAGAGGAACGGCGTTGGCAAACCTCCTCTGAACAAACCTTGCCAAGAAAACCCGGATAGGGTCGCCTTCATAAACAGAAAGGACTTGAAGGCATACAACATCAAAGGGTGTGTGTGTGGTTTCTGTGTGCACAGATTTCTATGACTGTATATGGATCCACAGTTTTGTTGATATTCGTTATTCCAATCATATCTGAGTAGATACTCAAAGGCTTGCAACATGTAAGTGTGCATTTTGACTGCCCCAAAAGGTTCATTGTTTGGATGCTGATGGATGGATGGATGGATGGATGGAGGACAGACACATAAATAGATTTATAGATTTCAGGGATGTAGTAACTGGGGAAGATCCATAAAGCTGTGGAATTGTGGCTCTCTCCCCCAGTCCTGCCTATTTTAAACTGAGTTTGTTTTCAAACTGAATTTTAACCTGTATTTCTAATGTGGTTATTTTAGTGTTAAGTGTGATTACGTATAAGGTTATTATCATTTTAGTTTAGGGAAAGGGATAGGGATATATACTTGATGATGATGTTATATATGTATTCATGTATATTTATGCCTTTTCTTCGGGGAAAGGCGGGATAATAAAAAAATCCTCATCATTATTATTAACCACATAATCAATCAATAACCAATAATCGATCAATAAAGCTGTGGCTGGGTGGGTGGGAGGGGGCCCTGGGTTGGAAACCCTGGGAAAAAGAACAGGAAAGGGCAGAAAGGGGGGGAAATTGGGGAATCAGATTATTTTCCTTTTCAAATTGCATTTATTTCAAGGCTGGGAACCGGAGAAGGAGGGAAGGAGAAAGGCTGGCTGCAAAGACAAGGTGCTCTTTGTCTCTTGGCCAGAGAAAGCCTCCTCCTCTTCCTCCAAAGAAGGGATGGAGACAACAAAACCAAAAGCAAGGGAGGCTGCAACAAGGGCTGCGAGTTCGAATCCTGCTCCGAAGAAACCCTCAGCAAAGACCTGCTGCATCCTTCCATCCTTCCAACAGGCGAGTGATACCTTTCGCTATGCATTGCTATGGAGGATAGATCTGTGGCAAAATAGACCTTGGCTGGCTTTGGAACAAGGTTGGGTTGCCATTTGCAGGGGGGGTTTAATATGGAGCAGCAAAAGGGCAATTCAGACGGACCGCATCTTCCGTGTCAAGGCTTTACTCCAGAGGAAAGCCCTACTGCCACAAACCCTTCCTTTGGGGAAAAAAGAGAGGAGATTTTGCTATTTACAATCGTTGGGAAAACAATGAAAGACTTCATTTAAAAATAATACTTTGGAAGCCTTGAATGCTTTTTTGTGTCTTTGTGTGTGTGTGTGTGTGTGTATATTATATATATATATATATATATAATAAAACTATTTTACCCTCCCCCCAAAAAAATTCCTATAAGAATTCCTATTAATTAATATTAAAATAATTTTAAAAAATAGGGAAATGTCACTGGGAAGTTTTTTAAAAGGAGTTTGAAAAAATGAAAGATTAATCTAGAGAACGAATTTGAAAGTGAGGTTAAGAAGAAACGCTTGAAAATGAATATTAAATATTAAATATTTTAAAATGACATAAATATAAAGAGGCATTTTTCTGACCTGCATTTGCTTCCTTGGAAGAAAAAAAAAAAAGGGGGGGGAAACGGGTTGGAAAAATGAAAATATTAATTTAAAAATACTGTGAAAAATGAAAGAATTTATTAAGAAATAGCTGGAAGAAAGAGGAACGAATTAGAAATGTTTGAAATTAAGTAATGAATTAAGGAAGGAAGGAATTTATCTTAAAGACTGGCTTGGAAAAGGAAGATAATAGATTAAAAATAGTTTTAGGGAATTGTATTAAAAAGAATTAGAAAATGAAAAGAGGGGATTTTAAAAAATAGAAGACATTCAGATGAAAAATTACTTAAAAAAGGAAGGAATTGATATCAAAAACAATTGAAAATGATGGAATTGATATTTTAAAAAAACAGTTTGAAAATGAAGACATCAGATGAAGGAATGCTTCCAAATGGAGGAATTAGGTATTAAAAAGGCTCAAGGCTATGGATCCGGGAGATGTAATTTTTGGGGGCGGGGGGGGGTAACCAGAGAGGAGCTAATCCGGTTTTAACACCGCTTTAGGCTGCTGCCCAGGGCTATGGGATCCTGGGATTTTCTGTCTGGCGAGAACCCACAGTTCCGGGATTCCATAACGCTTTGAGCCTGGGCAGTTAAAGCGTTGTCAGAGCGGGATATCCTGCAGTGCGGATGTAGTGCTGTTTTGTTGTTGCTCAAATGAGGAGGAGGGGCTTTTAGGGAGCTCTGTTTTTCCAGAGAGACTTAAAGGTCGGCTTAAAGGTTTGGAGAATCCTGGCATCCGGGAAGCGGAGGGGGATCAGAGGGGAGGAGAGGGGGCGGACCCACGAAGACCCCCCTCCTGCCAGCCCCGCTCCATCTGCCCAGATGCAAAGGCGCCTCCCCGCAGGCTTCCCAAGCCCTCTTCAGAGAGAAAGGGCAGCCCTTTGGGGAGGATGGGACTCCGGGGGACCCGATCCCGAGGAAGGTCAGCAGCACCCAAGGCCGCGCGCAGCAGGAGGAGGACTTACACGCGAGGAGACCCCCCGGCTGCTGCCTGCCCTCTTCCCCCTCCGACCTGGCGGAGCGGAGCCCAGAGCCTGCCTCAGCCCCCCTTCTCTCTTCCTTCCTTCCTTCCTTCCTTTCCTCGCCTTGTCCTCCTCTTTTCAAGGGAGGAGGGAGGGAGGGGGGGGGGGGAGGGGGATTCTGGGATCCAGCAAAAAAAAGGGTGGGGTGAGAGTCGCCCCTAAGTTTGAGGGAGGAGGGCACTTTCTCCCTTAAGAGCTGGGAAGGAAGGAAAGAAGATCCAAAGAAGAACGAAAAAGAAAGAAAGAAAGAGTCAGTCCAGGTAGGGGAGAAATTGGGGGGGGGGGGGGATATACTTGGACTCGAGGGGGAGGAGAGCTGGAAAGGGCCCCTCCCTGCCCCTCCACTCCCTCCCTCCCTCTGGGGCTCCAGCGAGGAGGGCGCCATAAGAGTCCCACTGAGCCCAAAGGAGCCCTGACCTCAGGGCTTCCTCCCCCCGGAGCCCCACTGGGGCAGGGAATGAGGGGGGCCTCCAGGGGCCTCCTCCCCTCCCCACAGGCTTCCCTCTCAGACCCTCCCTTCTGCCTCAGCCCCAGATGCAGGGAGGGAGGGGAGGGCGATCAAAGGCAGCATTCCGGGAAGGAAAGAAGGAAGGAAGGAAGGAGCCACCGTCCGGCGCCAGGTAAGGAAGGAGGCGGCAGGGGACCCTGCTCCTCCTCTCTCTCTTTTGGGGGGAGAGGGCCAAGGGGAGGGCAGGAAAACACCAGACAGGGGCAAACAGACACCCCCCCCAGATAGGATAGATAGATAGACAGATAGACATATCTCTCGCTATTGTTTTTATAGGTTATATACATTACTTCATCATATGTAAAATATTAGAGAGATAGAGAGATAGATATAAAAAAGAAAAAAGCGGCCGCGAGATAAAATGCCTCCAAAGAGACCCAGGCAAACATATATTTGAGATAGATGTATACATACACATGTATAGATATGTGTATAGGTCTATGCAGAGAGAGATATAGACATAGACAAAGTATATATACATTGTGTGTGCGAGAGAGAGAGAGAGAGATACAGATACACACACACACATATACCCAGAGATATACATATACACATAGTATATCTCTCTACCTCTGAGATAGATAGATAGATAGATAGATAGATAGATAGATAGATAGATAGATAATAGATATACAGAGATATACATAGTCTATATACATAGTTATCCCTCTCTGAGATAGATACATATATATGCAGGATATCTATATCTATATATATATTCATCTCTATATATAATATCTATATATCTATAATACTGAACCTACATAGCATTATTTTAGATCGATTAGATATGTATCGACATGCAGAGAGGTATATACAGAGCTATACAGAGAAATATACATACATAGTTATATACATAGAAGCATAAATATAGGAGATGAGATAGATAGATAGATAGATAGATAGATAGATAGATAGATAGATAGATCTGTCACTCGGGATTTGTGATGAGAGGTTAGGTACACACACACACACACACACACACCCAACCTCTCAAACCAAATCCTGGATGATAGAGAGATCTCTTTCTTTCTTCCTTTCCTTTCCTTTCTTTCTTTCTTTCTTACCTTTGTTTACCTTCCTTCCTTCCTTCCTTCCTTCCTATCTATCTAGGCTGGGTAGATGTTAAGGGAAGTTTTCTTCCCCCCTTTTTGGGTGGAAATGGGTTTTTTGGGGACCCGAAGAAGCCTAGGCGCCTTTCTCCTTATTGCAAAAACCTTCTCAAAGGAAAAACTGAGGCCTCGGAGGTAGATGGTGATGATGATGATGATGATGATGATGATGATGATGATGATGATGATGATGATGATGATGATGATGATGATGATGATGATTTCCTTTACGGGGGAATGCCAGGGACTGGGCAAAAACTTTTGATTCGTGCCAAGGGAGGCAAGGAAAGAGGGAGATTATTTGCTGGAGGAACGAGAACGGGGAGGAACGGCGTTACTAGTGCAATCCAGACCCTGTTTCTCTCTCTCTCTCTCTGTATATATATCTATCTATATCTAGAGGGCTCTGTGTGTGTGTGGCATCATGCACTCCTGACAGAAGGAAATGAATTTTTTTGGCCTTGTTTTTGCAATATGATGCAAGATCCTGGGAAGGGAGGTTAACCTGGTTGCATTGCTAGACGAGGAAACCCTCTGCTAGAGATAGCATAGATAGACTGCAGGCATGCTATGGACTGGTGTAGAGACTCACCTAGATAGATAGATAGATAGATAGATAGATAGATTCGAAACAATTAGCATTTTTTTTAAAAAAAATATCAGATTTTAAAATCAAATAGCATTATTTTAGATGGAAACCGTTCACACACATCCCCCGAAAGGCTGTGTGTATATAGATAGATAATGCTAAATAAGAGGGACTCATCTATCTATCTATCTATCTATCTATCTATCTATCTATCCATCCAATCCTGTCTGTCTGTCTGTCTGTCTGTCTGTCTATCCACACATTCAATTAATCCATCCTATATATCGATCCTATCTATCTATCTTTCCATCCTATCCATCTATCTATCTGGTCAGTCAATCTACCCACCCATTCTCTCTTTTCTTTTCTTTCTTTCCTTTTTCTTTTCTATCCATCCCTCCATCCTGGGATACATCTGTCCTTTCCAAAGGCGGCCAGTTCTAGTGAAGCAGGGCTGCAAAATCCATGAGGTTTTGGTGTGAATCCAAGAGTTTCTTCCATTTGATGATGATATTTTAATTCGTTCTTATTTTTTGTACGGTTTTAAAACTTATTTATTGTATTAGCCTTTAACTCCTGCCCTGGAATACCTCTATTATTATTATTATTATTATTATTATTATTATTATTATTATTATTATTATTATTATTATTATTATTATTATTATTATTATT
>NC_056526.1:5112035-5113478 GCF_019175285.1 Sceloporus undulatus | reverse complement strand
CCACCTTTGGCTGCTGTGTCCATCCATCCCTGGACCTGTTTTCTGGTGTTTCTTTGGGGCCTTGCTCCAGCCCTTTTCCTTCCTGGCGCTGATCTTAGAAACCCTCCCTCCTCCTTTTTCTTTCTTCCCTTTCTTTCTTGGATCTCTTTCCCTCCCAAATACCTGAGCCTTGTTTTGTCAGGTATTTGCCTGAACCACAAAGGATATAAATAGCTGCCTCCTTTTTCTCCCTTGGACTCAGACTCAGCTCGGGTTACAGAACGAAAGAGGGGTTTCCTTGCGGAGAAGGAGGAGAAGGAGAAGGAGAAGGAGAAGGAGAAGGAGAAGGAGGAGAAGGAGAAGGAGAAGGAGAAGGAGGGATTGGCAGAAATTGGAAGGGCTTCTGGGCAAATAAAATAACATAAAACAAAGGTCTTTGCAAAATAAATGGGATGAAAGGCTGGGGATGCCTGGCTGGCGTTGCAATAACTGCCAACTGAATCCCATCTTCATGCCAAGCAAAGGGCAAAGCCGGGCCGCGAAGGCGACTCCGGGCTCCGAGCAGAAACCTGGTGCCAGCCTCGCAGGAGCCGAAAGCTCCCGCCCGAGGATTGAGAAACAAGGGTTGAAGCATCCAGTAAATAAATAACCAATAAGTATAGGTTATTACAGTAAACAATAAACAACCCCAAAGCCAAGGCCAAATGAGCAGAGAGGGCAACGCCGTCCTTCCAGGCAGAAGGCTCTCTGAAAGGCTAGAAATGTGGGGACTGCAAGCAATACTTTCCCTCCCCATAGAAGCCCCTCTGTAGGGTTCAATATCAGGGAGCCTGGCATTTCAGGGTTCTCCGTAGCTGATCATTTCTGCAGATTTACTCCTGGGATCCGTCCTGTTTTGGGTGGGTCCTTTTTAATGTCCGTAAATCCGCGAAGTTACTCGGGTCTTGTGTTCAAATCCGGCGCTGAATGCGATTCGGAGCAAAACCCGTGGCACCAACTTATTCCCAGGAAATCCCTCGCTTATTCTTTGGGTCGGGACCAAGCCTTGGGTTTAAATGCAGGATTTGTTGGGTGAAATCTGGTAGAAAGCAAAATTAGGATCCCATTTAAATGCTTCGGGTCATATTTCGAGATGGGATTCCTTGGGAGTAAAGCAATACTTGGCAGTGTTACTTAGGAGGAAACGGGGGCAGGTAGGGGTCCTATCTTATCTGATCTGATCTTATTTGGGGCATTTATATATCCCGCCTTTCTCCCAATTACTTTCCCACCCAATTAATTTTAAAATGATGCTAATTGTTTTTAGATTTCATCGGATGATTCTTTTTCTTGACCCACAATATATATATATATATATATATATTCTGGTTTCCACAAGCTTCATTTTTTTTAAAATCGAATATGTATATGTATATATATATATATATATATAGGATTTTTTAAAAAATGAAGCTTGTGGAAACC
>NC_056526.1:5096098-5112010 GCF_019175285.1 Sceloporus undulatus | reverse complement strand
ATATATATATATATAATACTACCACACACACTGTATAGTGATATATCACTAATTATTATTGAGTAAATAGAGGATCATCCCTTGGATTGGTGTCCAAATATGTATTCAGCGGGTTTTATTAGGCAATTTAAATACATGTGTGTGTTAGATATATCATCAATAGATATAGTAATTATTATTACTATTATTATAGTATTAGTGGCTCCTCCATTGGAATTGGTGTTCAAAAATGTATTTAGGTATTTTAAGCATATATATATATATGGAATTAAACACAATTATTTGAAGAGGGAAAAATGTAATGTAGAATCCTAGGGAGCTGACGGCCTCTATAAAGTGGACTGCAGCTCCCATGGTGTGCCATGATAGGAATTGCGATCCCACTCATCGGAGGCCCCTGGGTTAAAGGGCGATGCTGACAGATCACTTGGAGGCTCCCAGTTTTCTACAAGGGACGACAATAGCAGATTTGTGGAATTCCTCGTGGCTGATTTGGTGCCTTTTGAGTCTTGGTTTCTTAAGGTCAAAGCGGGTCTTTACAGCTTCACAGGATTTCAGCCAAAACTCTTGCCTCTAAGTTTCAGATGATGAAAGCATATCGTGGAGAAGAATAGTCTGTTGGTTTTGAACCGTTTAATGAGCCTTGGCCACAGTTTTGACATTGCTCTTTAGAGCCTGCCTCAGGCAAAACTTGGATGGTGTCAAAATTTGGCCTTCCTTGAATACTGGTTTGCATTAGACCCATATTCAGAACCAGGGGCTTGCACAAAACGTCTCACCATGCACAAGGTGAAATGCGTATTAACTTTGCCTGTGTTGCTTTGCATCGTGTAGTCAAATTGCCCGTGTAACTGAGTGCTTTATCCAGGGCTCCGTTTAGTTTAGTGATGCATGTAGTGGATTCATTTGCAAAGCTTCTCAAACTGGTTTGGCAATCATCTGCTCAATATGAAGCAAGCGTCGGTCTTGCTATTCAGGGGCCAAGGCCTCATGGCTGCAGCCGTAGCAATGGGAAGGGGGTGGCCTTTGTAAAATTAATACCCCCATTCCCTAATTCTTCAGGTTGATATTATTAGGAAGAGCTGTAAACTCTTTTACTAAAGGAAATATATGGGGGATTGGGAGAGGGGCATTTGTAAAGCTATTCTCCCTTTCTGACGGATGAGAGTAAAAGCATTGGCCAAACTGCTGAGCAAGAGAACTACCGATGTCCTACTTTAAGCCCCCCCCCCAATGTTACCTTGGCTGATTATTGCAGAAGAATGGGGACAAGATTGTTGTATGTTCATCTCTTCTCAATTACAGTGGTAATTTCGTTTCTTTCAGCCACGACTGTCTTGTTTTTCTTGGCAGCGTTTCTTTTCAGGCTGGGTATTATTGGCATGAGCACAACTCTCTCCCGGCTTGAGAGAAGCCAGTGGCCATGAAGCATTTTGCAATAAAACTATTGTATGTAGCAGGGACACACATGCATTGACACATGTGTTTCTTGTATTTAGACTTAAATGCCACTTCTGGCCCTCCATTCCACCACAATCAAACCACAGTTTCTAGCTGTTAAGCCTGATTGTGATATCGATTGATCAACTCGTGTTTCGTCTCAAAAAAAGAACAGTAACATTGCTAAAATTGTGCCTGTCTCATCCAATCTATTCTAGCTGTTTAGATCAAATGTGGGTTGGAGCCACACAAGCAGGATCCTTGTCTCAGTGAGAGTGGCCACCGTGATTTTGCTTTGTTAAAAAGATGCATCTTAGATAAGGGATGAACATTGTGTGTCCCTCCAGATGTTGTTGGACCAGACAGTGGCTTTCTCTTCCTGGCAGGACACTTCTTAAAACTATTTATCCGTTCGCTGCATATTGCTGGGAGAGACAGGCAGCTGAGCTTTGAGTTCTTTCTATAAGCCCGGGATTTGTTGGATGTCAGCAACACCTGGAGGACTGTGCTTTGCCCATGTCTGATCCGTAAGAAGCATTGCCTGGCACAGGAATGCAGTGGATTTGGCCTGAGGGTTGTAGCATTAGAGTAGCTTTTCCCTTCTCCTTGAACCAAGTCTAGGCCAAGGGAAAGGAGAGAACAGATGGTAAGTATTAGTAGGTCCTCACACTAATGCTGAGGCTGGGGGTTGTGTGTTGGTGACTAAATAAATAAATTGTGTGTTGTGATAAAATGGGTCTGTGAAGATCTTGGTATGTCGACATTAGTATATTGAGTGTAAGAGTCATGCTTCTCTGTCTTTGTTGCTTCTACACTTTTGTATTTAACAGTTGTATGCAACAATTGTTTATTTGATTTATATCCCGCCTTTCTCATGACATTCTTGCAAACAAGCTTGTAAAATGTGGGTTAGACAAGGCAACTCTTACATGGATTTGTAATTGGTTGACTAGGTGAACCCAAACGGTGCTGAGCAATGGCTCCTTTTCATCCTGGAGAGAAGTGACCAGTGGGGCCCCAGAGGGCTCTGTCCTGGGCCCAGTGTTATTCAACATCTTTATCAATGACCTGGATGACAGAATTGGGAGCATACTTATCAAATTTGCAGATGACAATGGTTTTCCCCATGACTTACCGCATGACATTGGTAGTGCTTGGATTCTATTCTTGGTGGAGATGGTTGTAAAAGTAGGTCTTTTGTCAAATAGATTTTTTCCAGCATGACACAAGACTCACTTTTACAACCAACTTCTTTGAGAAGAATTGAAGTGCTACAAAGTCATGCAGAGAGGCATGGAGAAAGCTGCTACTCTCCAGCTCCATTGCCGTTGTGTTTTCTCATGGCATAAGGCTCTAGGAACACCATGATGAGGAGAGTCCTGGATAGGTGAGAATCATCACAGTTCAGGACTTACTATGTATAGAAAAGTTGCGAGATCTGGTGTGTGGGTGTGTGTGTGTGTGTGTGTGTTGTGTGGAGAACAGCTTTCTCTGTGCTCAAAGTCCAATCTCGGCCCGGAAACAAGTCTCTTTGGCGGAACGCAACATGCTCTTGCAGATGACCCATGTGCATTTTTTTTAAAGATGAGTTCCTGAATGACAATTAGTTTTTGAAAACTGTACAGTTTTCAATGACTTTCTCACACGGAAGAGGAGAATGGTTAAATTATTCGCTCTTGCCAATGAGGATGAGGTTAGGAACACTGAATCCATGTGAAAGTAGGAAAGCTGAAATTAAAAGCACACTATTTTTTTAACTCGAGAGAACACCCTTTAGGAATCTCTAGGTCCTCGCCACAACTCTTTGGTCACATCATCAGAGTTGCCCATAGAATTTGTGCTGAAGAACCTAGAGATGCCTAGAGAAGAGTTCCTGTAGGAATTTGTAGGTCCTCTACAAACATTTGGCGAACATTGGCCATTGAGTCACTCTGGAGGATCTAGAGATTCCTAGAGAGAACATATTAATCAAATCCACATAATCAAGCTGCAAAAGTCAAAGCTGCAAACTCAGATCATATCACACAAGTAATGATGTTTGCACTACCAATAAACGTGATGGAATAATATGGTTTTCTTCCTCCTCCAGGGTGAACCGGGGGCACTGGGAGCCCCAGGAGCACAAGGAATCCAGGGGACTCCGGGGCATCCAGGGATCCCAGGATCCCAGGGGGAAAGAGGACCACCCGGACTACCTGGAATTCCAGGACAAAGGTAGGGATGATTTTGAAGGGAAGAGTCAAAAATTGACCTAATGGTTTCAGGAATTAAATCTCACACTCGATCTCTTCATGATGCTTTAATTTGTTCTTGACAGGATGGACAAGGGGATTATTTTTTAATGATATCAATGTTTTTCATATTTAAACTTAAGTTTTATCTCTGTCTTTGCTGTTGTTGTTTGCTGTCCAGTTGCTAAGACTTATTATGGTGACTCTATGAAGAGAGACCTCCAAGAGTCATCAAATGCCCAGGTCTTGCAGACTCAAAGCTGTGGCTTCCTTGGTTGAATTCATCCACCTGTAATGCAGTCCTTCTCTTTTCCTACGCCTTCCTACTTTTACCAACATTATCATCTTTTCCACTGAAAATGGAAACAACGTTGGGATGGTTGGAAGGCAACAGCTTGGTGACACAAATGTCCAGAGCAATGGCCTTCATTGGTCTTATAAGGGTGGAGGGTGGGGGCTTGTGCTGCCGGAAAGTTACTTAACCATCTATCAATGTTTGTGGGGCAACTATCTTAGCTAGGAGAACCACATTAGATCCCCAAGAAATGTTTGAGCACACCCCTACAAAAAAAAAAATCAACTTTGTTTGCCCCTAGGGACATTTTTATCTGTGTTTCAGGGTAGGACTGAGCCATTTCAAACCAAGAGGGCCTTTTTTAGCCAGTCCCATCTGTGTTTTTGGGACATATGACCCTATACTGGTTAAAATGTACATGAGGAGAAAAAGCTGGCAAAACACCACACACAGAGGAGAGAGAGAGAGTATATCTAGAAGATATTTGAGAGCAACACTTTTTGTAAAAGCAAATAATTTAAAATATATTTTAATTAACATATACACAAAAACAACAACAAACCCACAACAACAAATATCTATTAATATGTATAAAACAATATACAAACTAACAAACCTAAACTAAACCACCTAATCTAATCAATTACACTACTACAAATTCATCACCAACACAGGGAAACCGTAGCTCCACACCTGCCTGGCAATAGTTATGTTACCGACTAATCTACACCCCTCTCTGCTGTTCAGAAATTAATCACAATCTAAAGGTAATAAAATCTTATACAACCTCTACATAATAAATAAATAATCATTTTTGAGTTCTCTTAGGATCCTGGGGAGATTGCAAGTGGCCTATGGGCCACACTTGCCAACTCTGGTCTACTGGCATCTATCACTGGTACTGTGACACATAGGGTTTAGGTAAGCCCCATAATGCCATCATCCCCTCCAACATTCACAGATGTAAACCAGGACAACATGGCCAAGCAAGATCAGAATGCGGGCGAGATGGCAAACATTATTAATAAGGAAGAACACAAGCTAAGAGATGCTTCAGCAGTTGCTTTAGCCTGAGCCTACAGGGAAGAACAAGACATTGCTGTCGTCTCCTCTCCCCTCTCCCTCCTGAGTTGAAGGCAAACTTTTGAACTTTCCATTGCAGTTCACAGTTTGCAGGAACTGAAGTAAGTGGTGGACAAATGGGGAAAGTGGAGAGAGAGATAAACTGGGGTGCAGCTACACTGTAGATGTAAGCAATTTGAGACCATTTTAATTGACTGCTCCATCCTTTGGAATGCGGGGATTTGTAGTTTAGTGAGGCACAGTACTCTTTGGCAGAAAAGGCTAAAGACCTGTAAACTAGAACTCCCAGGATGCAATAGGATGGTGCTACAGCATGTAAATGGTGCCAAACGGCATTATTTTTACAATGTAGACACACCCTGGGACATTCGAAAAGCAGCTGTAAAAGGGGAACAGCAGAGGATCTGATAGGGACTTTCTATGGCAAATAAGTGGAGGGTATGGGTTTATTCCTGTTGGGGAGACAAGAGGACTAGCTTAGCCGGTGGGAACAAGAGCGAACAGTTTGCTTACTTCTTCTGAAACAATTTCATATATTTTTTCATATAATATGAACCTTTTGGTGCGTTTCACAAAGTGACTCAAGGTGCCAGCATGGGCTGCTAAAGAGGGATATACATTCCAAGAAGGAATGAGGAGAATCATGCCTATAATCAAGCTATTGCCTTCTGCAATTTCCATCCATCAGAAAAATGCTTAATAAATTGGTTTCTGGAACTTCATCTTTGTGAGTTTTTTTTTTTTTTTTAATGAAAAGCAAAGGTCTAATCCCTGGTGACTGCTTCTTCCCATATGATGGGAGAGTGAATCCACTCTGGGTTTTAGTCTGAGCTGCAAAAGAATCAGGAAGGTGCTGAAGCCCATTCTTTATTATTTTTATTATTTATTTTTATTATCACAAAATTCCCATCATATAAAACGCATACAAGCTAAATTATAAACATAATGCAAACTAATCTAAACTATTAGCTACTACTAAATAAACTAACTAGCGAGAAACGGAGCATATACATGACTTCCAGCTCCAAATAATGGTTAATTTGACTAATAGTTCTGCTTCTTCTAATTCAAATATACATCATTCAAAACACATTGTTAAATACTATGATTCATTTAAACACTTCTAGTTACTTATATCCACTGATTTTTTTATCCATGGATTCAAGCATCCACAGCTTGAAAATATTTTTAAAGTAAATTTCAAATGGCATATGTGATTTTGCCATTTTATATAAGGGACACCATTTTGCTACCATTGTATTTAATGGGACTTGAGCACCCACGGATTTTTTATCCCGGGGTCCCCAGCAGATCAAGGCCCCACGGTAACTTTCTTGTTGTGTGGCATTAAGTTGTTTCTGACTTATGGCAACCCTAAGGTGACCCTATAACGGGCTTTTCGGGAGAGATTTGTTCAGAGGCAGGTTTGCCATTGCCTTCCCTGAGGCTGAGAGATGTGACCTGCCCAAGGTAACCCAGTGGGTTTCCATGGCTGAGTAGGGGATCAAACCCTGGTCTCCAGAGATGCAGTGCCATGCTCAAAGCGCATGAAGAAGAACTTCTACAATTGATGTCCCACTGGAATTGATCAACATATGCTAATCTTCCTCCAGGTTTCTCATCTCCCATCCCCATTTCCCAGACCCAAATCAGTTGACAATTTTTTGCCCTTTTAAAACTCACAAAACTGTGGCTGCAGTAATCCCTCTCATGAATGTTTGTGTCACGTGACCTGGATTAAATGTCTGAATGGCTTGTAGAGGACAGCCATTCATCAGTGACCTGTAATTGTGCTCTTTCAGAATGACATTGGGAGATAATCGTTGGTTTTCATCGGCTTTCCTTCGGAGATGTGTGGGGCCTCTGTTCTGTCACATTCTTCTCCGTTGTCGGTCTGGAGGATATGGTCTTCTGGGTTCAAGAAAGGCTTGTAGGCTCCATTTATATCGCAGATAGTGCAGTCAGCCTTCCATATCTACCGATCTTTATCCAAGATCAAACATTCACGGCATGAAAATATTCCAAAAAGATATACATTCTAAAAAAGCAAACCTTGATTTTGCCTTTTATATAAAGGACACCATTTCACTAGCACCATTGTATTTAATGGGACTTGAGTGTCCATAGAGTTTGGTATCCATGGAGGGTTCTGGAATCAAACCCCAGTGGGTACCAAGGGCTCACTGTATATACTATACAACCTCCTGGACTGGGATAACTTAGCTATAGTCACCCATAAGCTGGTCATTCCATATTAGACTACTGCAATGCGCCTCTACAGGGGGCTGCCCTTGAAGATGGCTCAGAAGTTACAGCTAGTGCAAAATGGAGCAACAAGATGTTGACTGTGCTCCCATACAAACAACACAGGACTGTCAAGCCCAGTAGAAACCAAGTTCAGAAATTCAGGCTTCAGTAGCTAAAACTCATGCAAATCTTATTCAGTACATAGATCCCATCCAGAGACATTCGTTGTCAAAACTTAGAACAAGCGTTAGCCATGCCTAATTAATTTCACACAATTTCAAATGTGTGGCAGGCTTTTCCTCTCTTTTGCTAAAACTGATCAACACACTTGCACCCTTCAGTTCACAGCAGCCTCCCATCTCTGGGTTTCTGCAAAATTCTTCCCAGGGGAACAACCTGAACACTTTGAGTCATGTCTGCCTCCTCTCTCACATTATCGCACATCAAGCTTTCTAGATTGGCCATTCTCTGCAATACCCAACTCATTGCAAATCCCATCACACAACAAATACTAGTTTTCTATGGAAGGCAAGGTGCAATAGCAACTGCTGACAATAACGCAGGTCTTAAAGGTACTGCACTGGCTGCCAATTTGTCTCCCGTCTGAATTGAAGGCAGTGGTGATTCAAAGCCCAAGTAGCCGGGGACCTCAATACTAGTAAGATGGCCTTTCCCTATAGAACCTGCTTATGGATTTAGATCTGCCAAAGGACTCTCCTCTGCAGCCCACCAATGAGGGTAAGACAAGGAGCAAGGTTATGAGAGAGGACCTTCTTAGCTGTGGCATCCCCTGGCACATAGGTGTATATATCAGCTCTGTGTGTGTGTGTTGTGTGTGTGTTGTATCCCACCCCCCTTTTCTTCTGAGATTACAGAGAGGCAACAGATAAAGCAAACAAACAATGTACAACAATTCCAATTAAACAATAAACAATTTAAATAAGATGAGCACATAGTTTTAAACCTCTTTAACTCTTTCAAAGCTCTTTTAAGTTTTTGACTTGCTTAATAAGTTTCGGTCTCATTAAATTATTTATTGATTTTAATTTGGAATTGTTTTCATTGTTTATATCACTTTTATCTGCTGTGTCACCTTGTGATTTTAGAAGAAAGGGGTGGGACAACACACACCACACCACACACACAGCACTATACACAGAGAGAGAGAGAGAGAGGCGACCCATTTATAAGGGATCTTTCTGGGCCTCTTTGCATAATATGAATTTGGGTAAAATCTGGAATCACTATTCTCTTACCTGAAAGAATGATAAAGCATTCTCTCTAGCCATTTCTAGGTCCCCAGCACAGTTCTGTGGTATCCGTCTGGTGGAAATTGACCATAGGGTCCACTGGAGGACCTACAAATGCCAGAGAGTGTTCCTCTAGGATCTCTAGTCCCCAGCAGAGGTGTATGAATAAATATGACTTGGAGGTTTCCCTTTGCCTATTATCTGTCTGACAAGTTTTTTCTTTTCTAGGGGGGCATATGCAGAGAGCCCGGAATGGAGTAGCTGGACCGCCAGGTCCCCTTGGACCCCCTGGGAAAGAGGTACAGAGAGCGTCTCATGTTTAAGTGGAAAGGAAGGATGGAGGGTGAACTGTCTGTGCTGGAGAGGGAGTGTAAGCTCAGTGGTAAAGCACTGCTTTGTCTGTAGAACAGGGTGGGAAGCGTCATTGGCCCGTGACTCCAACATTTCCCATGTGTACCTGTAGTCTAGAGCTGCTGAGACTTGCAGTCCAGCGATAGCTGGATATATGATTCCCCAGCACAGCTATAAAAGGTCGCAGGTTCAATCCCTGGCCATCTCCAGATAGAATTTGGAATGCTCTCTCTCTCTCTCTCTCAACCCTGGAGAGACAGCTCCTTTTCACTGCAGCACACACAGCAATGTTGAATAAAATGGTCTAAGGGTTGGCTTTCATATAAAGCAACTTACATTGGCTAAATCCACTAGTAACTGAATGTAGGCCTATGTAGCAGACGTACTGGGACAGAGTTCATGATAATTGAATTGTACTCACTGGCTGGATCAGACCAGATGCTATCTTATTCACTCTTCACACAGTGGTCAACCAGTTGCCTATAAGAAGCCACCAGAGGACATCAATGCAATAGCACATTGTTGTGCATGGTCCACCACAACTAATATAGCTGCCCCTGGTGGTGTTAGACATGTTTTAAGTTAGCTCCAACAAATTATGAACTTCTCTGGTACTACTGTATTTCTTGCCATATTTATTCAGAGGAAGTTTGCCATGCCTTTCTTTTGGTCACCCAGTGGGTTTTCTAGGCATGAGCAGAGATGAGCACCTGGGTCTCCTGAAGTCCTAGACCAACAAACCCCTCTCATCACCGCCTCTTGTACTGGACGTCTAGTTGCCACTGAGAGATCTCAACCAAATGTGTCCATGCAAAGGTCTCAGGTTCCATCCCTGGCATCTTGAATTGGGACGGATACTTGAATTCTCAAAAGAGTATATGACCAAGATGTTTTATGCCAGCCAGTGAGTACAAGTCCTTGCTTAGATCGTTCCTCCTCCACCCACTGGGTCGAACTAATACTCATAAGGTAACAAATGCCACACTTACACCCTTGGTGGCGCAGTGACTAAATGCCTGTATTGCGCCACTCACACACAAAAACCACAAGGTTGTGAGTTCAACCCCCAGCCAGGGGCTCAGGCTCGACACAGGCTTGCATCCTCCACTAAATGAGTACGCACCTTGTTGGTGGCACTTAGCTATACATTGTAGTTGCTTTGGGAGTGCTTAAGTGCACTGAGAAGTGGTATAGAAAGGTACTTGCTGTTGCTATTGCTGAACTACCAAAGGATTTTTTGTCTTGCTGTGAAACCATGTTTGTGTAAATGCATTTGGGGTGTGTGTTTCTTTTGCTTCTCAGGGTTATGCTGGTGCCCCTGGGATCAAGGCAGACAAGGTGAGTCACACCAGAGTAAAGAGAGTAACCATCATCATTTGATCAAATGTCATCTACTGTGTTATATTTCAAAAGTAAAGCAAACAAAAAAGCTAGTACTTTCAGGTAGACATGTGCTGATGTAAAAGCAACCTGGGGGACAAAGGAAAGGGGTCCAATCTGTTGTTAGGCCCCAACAGAAGCGCGTTGAATCACTTGTGTTTACTTAATGTGTTGACTCAGCATCCAATACTGAATTCATCTAATTAAGACGAGGGATGTATTCTTCACTAAGTTTATTCCAAAGGAAGCACATTAGTAATTAAACAAATTCCTTTCCTTCCTTCCTTCCTTCCTTCCTCTCCTTCCCTTCCTTTCCAAAATGACCACCTTTTTTCCAAACCTATTCCACAATTCAGGAATTAATTCTATGCAAAATTCACTCATGGGTTTTTGCACCAAAAAAATCTGCACAGATGATATGTCCTCACAATAAAACATATGATTTCTCCATGCAGAAAAATCCTCTAACCGATCACCCACATGTGAATTTTTGCATGCAATATTCCTAAATTGCAACCATTTTGTGTGCAGACACTCGCTTTTTTTCTGTGCCAGTAATTACTGTTTATGGCACAGATATCATTTCCTATATAGTGTCTATATTTCTGCATAGAAAAGCTGTTCTTCTAATTCTATCTCTACGCAAAAAAGCACAGCAATTTTTGTTGTAGATAAGTACCTGTCCGAACTGCCCAATCCTTCACAGTCGGTAACATCAGTCCTCTATATTCAAAGAAGCAAAACTTTAATTTCACAACTGAAAGTTAAAAGTAAGCACACTTCAACAGAATTTCCTTAATCTACAAAACACAAGCAATAACACAAACAAATGTCCCTCCCTGCCTTTCAGTTTCATGGGATTATCTTAATTGAAGATCTTTCAATCAACCAGTCTTGCTTGTCTCGCCTCCCTCATACCTTTTGCTTTGCCCCCCTTTCTTTCCCATGAGAACGCCTTTGAACTCAGTAACCAATATCTTCCTACAAAAACCAGCATCTGTGCTTCGGATAGTTTAATTAAGTTTATTAACAAGTGTGCCATTGTTTATCGTAATAAAGAAAGATCACGTATACAATGGCTCATTGTTTTTATTTTTATTCCATGCTTTTGATTTTAGATTGTACGCCTTAGGCAAGTTTTAATTTCTTGGACGATATGTAAAGTGCTGTGTAAACTTACTGTGCTATATAAATCAAACCTTATATAGACAGGCACATGTTTTTGTCTTTGAATCAAGCAACTGTGCTCCCATACTTCTCATAAACCCCTATCTACATACATAATACTGGTTGGTAAATCTAGTATTTTATAATATTTTCCATACATATCACTAGGTGACAGGAATATGCACAACCTAGGCAAGATCTGAACAGTTTCCTGACAGTACCAAACTACACTATTCTCATCATCAGTCTGGGATCCCCTTCTCCTCCGCGGATTTTTCGTCATTAGAAAACGGGGTTTTTTTGGGGGGGGGCGGCTTACAAATTTGTAGACTAATTCCTCCAAATACGCTTCTATCTCTAGTTCAGACCAAACCAAAAAAAAGCCCCGAGATTGTTCTCCATGTAAGAATCTTAAATCTATACTTACTTTTTCCTCCGCATTTTGATCATGCATTGTCTAGAATGAATCACATGTTTTCCCCAGAAACAATCAATACTTTTACTCCTTACTGCATAATTTCAATGTTTCTTTCTGTTTTTCAGGGGATACTGTCTTGGCAAAACTGGGCCCAAGAGAACCCGCGTGGCTCCCCGGCCCCCGGGTAAGAGTCCCATCGAACTACAAAAATACCTTTCAATGCTTCTAATCCTCTCCTTTTTAATACAATATTACCAGCTTGGTAGATGAAAGGAATGCTGGATTAGTATATCTGATTTTCAGTAAGGCCTTTGACAAGTTTCCAAAACTCTTCTAGAACATGGCCACATAGCCTGAAAAACCCACCAAAAAAAAAAACTAAAGTGGTTTATGCTTTTATTTCCAGTTGCTGGAATCAAGAAGACTGGAACCTTATCTTTTGCTTTCTTAATTTTTTTCAGGGCAACAAAGGCGATGAAGGTGATGTTGGTCAAAAGGTACAGTAATGGCTTTGGCTGGGGTCAAAGCAAAGAGAGAAAAACTGCAGTGCCCTGTTTCCCCGTTTGCAGAGTTATATGAAATCAAACTGAAGATGCCCCATTGATGGGTTATCAAAAGCCAAATTAAAGGAGACTTTTGTCCTAATCCGTTGTTCCAAATCCTTGGGATAGCGTGAAATTAAGCCACATACCTTCCAGATCCAAATTTGTGACAAATCACAGAGCACATTCAAGGCAAGATATATAGGTGAGAGAAACCATGGTCATGACAAACAGATAGGGGATGAGAGAGTGCATAGGGGCAAATTTATGCAAGCTTTGCCTTCTTGCTTTGTGATGCTGCCCTTCACAAATTGCAAATTGCTTCAAAAAGCCATTTCAACTCAGGTGTACATTTTATTTTATTTTGTTGTTGTTGTTTTCCACCAAAGATTGGTTATCTTGGCTTCTCTCAGAAACAATATTCGGCAGTAACTGTAAATGGGAAGATAACAGCAGCAGGCGGCAGAAGAGATATTTGTGAAGTGCAAGGAGGGCATTTAAAAAAACACAGATCCATCAAAATGCTGACCTATAGTTAGGGACATGACAAATGCAATGATGAGGCAGACAATTTTTGTAAGAGGACAAAAGTCATAACTGTATTTTTCCAATGAACTTAGATGGTTAGTAATTGGATGGGAGACCACCAATGAATCCCGGGTGCCGTTGGCTATATTTCAGAGGAAGGAACTGGCAAAACCACCTCTGAGCATTCCTTGCCTGAGAAAACCCTATGAAAATTGTGTTGTGAACCTCTCTATGTGTGTGTAAGAGAGAGAGAGAGATGTAATGGAAGAGGGATCCACTTTTGTTTTCTTATTATCTCTTTTTAAAGGGAGAGCCGGGGATCGGCTTCCGTGGGCCAGTGGGCCAAGCTGGATCTCCAGGGCAGAAGGTGAGAAGCTGGATCTCCTGGGCATAAGGCCATGTATAGGTGTATCCACACTGCAGAAATAAAGCAGTTTGACACCACTTTAATTGCCATAATTCTATCCTACAGAATCTGGGGGTATTTAGTTTGGTGAGGCATCAGAGCTCTCTGACAGACCAGGATGAATATTTCACCAAACTACAAATCCCAGGATGGAGCCTTGACAGTTAAAGTGATGTCAAACGGCTTTATTTCTGCTGTGTGGATGCACCCTATGAGTCAGATTTAACTCTTTATGCAACCAACTTCATGAAGGACTTGACAGACTAGCTCCAAAACAGAAGAATGAATGAGGAGCAGGATTTGACAAACTATTCTTTTTTTGGAGTAATTTGTTCCTACTCTCATAAACTGTGATATCATAAACTAACCTGGTGGCATTACTCCTTGCAGCAATGAAAAGATGACTCCTTCCATTATTTGTTCAATTATATTTTTGCTTTCCCATTATAGTGAGCCTTTGGTATTTGCTGGGGTTTGGTTCCAGGGCCCCCCATGGAGACCAAAACCCAAGGATGTTCAAGACCCATTAGGCATAGTGAAATGGTGTTCTTTATTTTTAAAAAATAGCAAAATCAAGGTTTGCTTTTTGGAATTTATATATTTTTGGGAATATTTTCAAGCCGTGGATAGGTGAATCCGTAGATAAAGAATCCATGAATATGGAGGGCCCGCTGTATTTTTGATGAAGAAGAAGAAAATACACCTTAGGATTGGTTAAATAATGGCAATGCAATTTGACAGAAATTCTATCAAAATGTCTCCAAAATGTCCTCCAAAATACTTAGGAGCTCCTTGTTATACCAGTAAAGTAACTTTATTTCTACACATTTTCATATTGAAATGTGGGCTCATTAGCTGAAAAGTAGCTGATTACTGATCACTCTTTTGCTTATAACTCATTACTTCCAAGCAGTGGAGTAGATCCTTGTCAGTGCAGAGGTGGGTTTTTTCTGAGCTTTTGTCTGATGTTGAAAGGAACCATCCAACCCACTGAACCCTATCCCTGGAATACGTTGGACCAGCATCTTGAAAACTGGGTCATCATTTGGATAGTGCCTTTAATGTTAGGACTTACACCTGGAGTAGATTCACCACTCCACTGACATGGAAGCTAGTGGCCAGCCCTGCTTCTGAGCTCTGATGATGATAATGCTTTGGCAGGAGTGGGTGGCATCAATAGACTGAGTAATTTTCATTGGAGAGAGAATGAAGACATAAAGCATAGACAGAATGGATAGTCCAAAAATTATTGGGAAATTGGCTTTCTCAAGCGTGAGAGCCTTGGCACACGAGAAAACAAAGCTGAAACACAGCTGGAGAGTAGTGGTTTTCCCCATGTCTTACCGCATGACATTGGTAGTGCTTGGATTCTATTCTTGGCGGAGATGGTTGTAAAAGTATGTCTTTTGCCAAATGGATTTTTCCAGCATGACACAAGACTCACTTTTACAACCAACTTCTTTGAGAAGAGAATTGAAGTGCTACAAAGTCATGCAGAGAGGCATGGAGAAAGCTGCTACTCTCCAGCTCCATTTCTGCTGTGTTTTCTCATGCGATAAGGCTCTTAGGAAACCATGATGAGGAGAGTCCTGGATAGGTGAGAATCATCACAGTTCAGGACTTACTATGTATGAAAAAGTTGCGAGATGTGTGTGTGTGTGTGTGTGTGTGTGTGTGTGTGTGAAGAACAGCATTTTCTGTGCTCAAAGTCACAATTCTGCCCAGGAAACAAGTCTCTTGTGCGGAACGCAACATGCTCTATGCAGATGACCCATGTGCATTTTTTTTAAAGATGAGTTCCTGAATGACAATTAGTTTTTGAAAACTGTACAGTTTTCAATTACTTTCTCACACAGAAGAGGAGAATGGTTAAATTATTCGCTCTTGCCAATGAGGATGAGGTTAGGAACACTGAATCTATGTGAAAGTAGGAAAGCCAAAATTAAAAGCACACTATTTTTTTAACCCAAGAGAACACCTCTTTAGGAATCTCTAGGTCCTCCAGCACAACTCTTTGGTCAACATCCATCAGATGTTGCCCATAGAATTGTGCTGAAGAATCTACAGATGCCTAGAGAAGAGTTCTCTGTAGGTATTCGTAGGTCCTCTAGCACAACATTTGGCGAACATTGGCCATTGAGTCACTCTGGAGGATCTAGAGATTCCTAGAGAGAACATATTAATCAAATCCACAAATAATCAAAGCTGCAAAAGTCAAAGCTGCAAACTCAGATCTATATCACTACAAGTAATGATGTTTGCATCTTACCCTATAAAACGTGATGGAATAATATGGTTTCTTCCTTCCAGGGTGAACCGGGGGCACTGGGAGCCCCAGGAGCACAAGGAATCCAGGGGATCCGGGGCAATCCAGGGATCCCAGGATCCCAGGGGGAAAGAGGACCACCCGGACTACCTGGAATTCCAGGACAAAAGGTAGGTGATGATTTTGAAGGGAAGAGTCTAAAATTGGCCTAATGGTTTCAGGAATTAAATCTCACACTCGATCTCTTCATGATGCTTTAATTTGTTCTTGGACAGGATGGACAAGGGGAATTATTTTTTAATGATATC